>NW_027520968.1:300000-525011 GCF_052094955.1 Ictidomys tridecemlineatus
ATTAGTGTACTGTCTGTCTACATGTATTGCCATGTCTATATATATTTGGTACAAAAATTGACATATGAGTTCATAAATTATAATTTTAAAAACATGGATCCAAATACTTTTGGTTAAATGATTTAAAAGTTTCAATTCAAGTTGTGAAGATGGGTAAAAGTACAAATGTATTTAAAGTTACTAATGCACAGTTTTGTTTCTAGATGGTTAATAGCTGTTAAAATATTAATGTCTATAAAATGTCTGACATCCATTGTTTCTAGGATTTTTCTTCAACAGGAAAAAAAGATTACTGTTACTATTCAATGCATTTTTCTGATACCTTCTATTTTAAATAAAAAAGATATGTAAATTACATCTAAACATATATAAAATTAATCATGGATGTGTTTGTTAAAGACATCTAATTGGTACAAAGTTAAAGTGCTGACTCTTAAATATAATATCAAGTACTCTTAACTCCTTAAATTCCATAAGGTAAAATACTTAAACAATGTTGGTGTTTTCATAAACTGGTAAATTAAAAAAGAAATTTTAAATTATTTTGTGTTATTATAAAAACAAGGTCACTATAAATTACAAAGTCCCAGCAGGTATAATTCTACATACAAGGAGTCAAGAGGTTTCAACTGTATTTAAATTACTGTAAATAACAAATATTTCATCTTATAAAAATGGATTAATTTATCTAAATTCAGAAATTTATAAGGGTTATTTCACAGCACAACAGAAAAGGATCAATGGATTATATTATTAAAAATTTCTAAATATAAAAATATATTTAATAGAAAATGTTTCTAGGTAAAAAGGCTTTATGTGGTAAAGTATAATTAGAGTACATCAAAGTAAACAACAAAAGGGTCTATTTAAGTAATATGAAAGTCTATAAATGAAAGACAACAATTAAAATGTTTATATGTAACTAAGTTGGTTATATATGTAACACAAATAGTTAAAACTATTTAGGGTTGTTCCCTAAGGACAAATAATACTGTACTGATATATTTATATGTTAAAATGACAAAACTTCTAAAAATATTAATTACATGTGTCTATTAAGTTTTATCCTCCAGAACAAGTAATCTTGGAGAAATTAAGGATTGTACATCTGTGGCTAAACAGCAACTGTTATTTTAAAGTATTCACCTACATTACAGAGTCTAGATTTTCCTTTAAAAGCTAACCTTGGATAATATAAAAACATCAATAAAAGTGTGGTACATTACTCTTCTTTACAGAATAAATGTGTTATATCTTTCAGATGTATAAGTCTTTAAGGTAAAAAGTTTAAAGGAACACTTTATCAAGCTGGTATTCTCCAAACTAAAATTGTCTGTGATGGTAATTTAAAGTTATAAAAATAATCGATTTTATTGGGGGATTTATTTATATTATTTGATGTTGTATAACCAAATATTACGTTACCTTATACACTAAAATATAAAATTTAAAGATATTTTTAAAAGTAATGAGAGCCTAATCTATTTATATATTAATATTATAAAACATTTGCCACTTTTCCACATGGAAAATCTTAAAGGCTCTCTGCCTTTCTTTAATTAATGTTTCAGATGTATATCATATTATATTACTAACATTCATACAGAGTCATGAAACAATTTTGTAAACTTTATAAAATAATAACTAAAAAGAGAGACAAACATCAGCTTTAAAACTAAAACGCTTTACCTAAGATTTGTAAAGAGCCCTGCCTTACCTGAGATAAGGCTCTGTCTCCCACCTTACATCATGTCAGTATAAGTTCAAAGTGGGCCAGATTTCAGTTTATTTAAAGTTATATTCAAAGATTAATTTTACTGGAAAAATTACTGTTATCTAAAGTAGTAAATATAATGTATAACTCAGCCAAGGTTCTTAATTATATAGAAGCTAAATAGGTTTTTACTATTGTTAATATCACTTTTTATCTTTTTTATAACTAAAAGAAAAGTGACCACGACACTGAGAGAAACAAAGAGACCTTTATTGTGGCAGTGTCTGTTTAATACAAAAAAAAAAAAAAGAGTGAGACGGAGGGAGGGAGGGAGGGAGGGAGAGAGAGAGAGAGAAACAGAAAGGAAAGTACAAAAGAGAAAGAGAAAGAAAAGTGTGAGAGAGAGAGAAAGAGAGAGAGAGAGAGAGAGAGAGAGAGAGAGAGAGAGAGAGAAGAGGGAGAGAGAGAATGAGATACAGGGAAAGTGAGAGAAAAAAGAGAGAGCAAGAGAGAAGGACCTGGCAAGAGGTCCTTCTAATGGGCTCTCTGGGTTTGCAAGGTGCCTTGTTGGCGTGCAGTGATTAGATCATACACTAGTTGCTAGACTGGGCAGGGGTCAGATATGGGTTTCCATGACATCAGACAGGTAAAAGTCAAGTGTTAAACTTTAAGTGGGGTTGTATGTTCAATTCAGACAAACAAGTGAAGCTAACATTTGTTCAGCCTGCTACGCAATAACAATAACTGATACCTATAAATGTTTACAGATGTAATACTTCATAAACACACAACGTAAATTAATTTGAGATATTAAGCCATCATGCATAGACAAATGATAATTAAAAGAAATTAACTTTAAAGTGGCTAAAGTTATGGCTCAGCAGTAGAGTGCTTGCCTTGAATGTGTGAGACACTAGGTTCAATACTCAACATTATATAAATTAATAAACAAAATGAAAATATAGTTTTATGTAAAAAAATTAACTGTATAATTATAAATATTAAAATTAAAAACATAGTATTCTTAGTTTAAGACTGATAACACTAACTTGCTGGATGTTTAAAGCCAAACTTAAAAATTAAGGTTAAAATAAAGGGGCCAAATAAAACCAATATTTGGCTCTTGCCCTCTGAGTCAGCCTGAACCCAGGACAGGGGGAAAAGCTTTGCAACTCCTGGCCACATAACCTCCTGATAAGGGAAATTAATGAGACCCCTGGAGAACAGAAAGCCAATGAGTGTACATGCTTCAAAAGAGGAGGGTCATTGAAAAAGGAAGACGTGCCTGATGCTTCCAAGGGAAGCCATATGGTCAGCAAGACCTTGACCTATGCTAATGCAGATGACACAGAGCCAAAATGCTGCTCACAAGTTCCTAAAGAATGTCCTCAAAGGAAACTCAGCTTACTCGTACCAATAGATAGGAATAAGGTTAGTTTGACCATCTTGGTCTTAAACACTTAGCAAAAACAGTTAAAAACCAAAGCACAGCCCTTCCTGGGCATTTTTAAAGAAACAAGAGTTATTTTAATGTAACTTAAAATTTACACTTGTGTTAACACCCCTCAAAATAAGTAAGACTGAGATAACAGAAGAGAGATTATTAGACAAAAATACCTGATAAGTACCAATAAACATTGCCAGAAGTCTTTAGTCAGTTTAAGACCTACAGATCTTCCTAACTACCTACACAGGTAGACTTAATCAATGTTTGCTAGTATAATTATCTAGCCCTAAATAACAAAGATAAATGGATTTCTACTAAACACAGAGGTCATTCCAATAAAGATATTTTACAAAAATCAGATGACATTAACTAACTTAACTAAATGTGTCGGTATTTCTGACAACTCTGACAATGTTAAAGATTTATGTTGCCTAAAAAGGGCCTTAATAGGCTTTGTTAGGCCTTGTTAGGAGGACAATTTCTCAGGAATTCCACCTCCTGGTAAACAATTATTAACTTCTGTCATATTCATGATATTCATGGACAGGTTTTCAGATGCTTCAACTCTATTTTTATTTATCTTGTTTCAATACTCATGTTTTTTTTTTTGTTTCTCTCATAAAAGTTCCCACCTCCAAGTAAACTTACAAGCTGTTCTTCCTGAACCAGACTTTTACCATGCACTCCTTGACCCTCTCAGTTTCTAAAAACGGACTCCAAACTGCTGGCCCACTGCACATAGCCCCCTCTCAGCCTGAAGTAGCAAGAACAGTCATTGCTCTTTTTCCTTAAAGCAGTAGGAGGTCCCTAAAATTAGAGAAAAAAAATATGGTCAATATAGATGTTCACTAATATGTCTAGCTCAGGAAGATGTAACTGGGAAACTACTCCAAAGATCTTGCTGGGTGATCACACAGAAAGAGATACTTGCTTCCACAACCCAACTTATAAGTGGAACAATTCCCCATTCACCAAAAATTGTGCTTCCAGGGTCCCACTTCGAACTCCTTGCCTAAATCTCCAAACTGTCAATAACTCTGATCTATGTAACCTATTATTTTGATGGAATAAAATAAATAGAACACCTGGACTTACTAAAAGGCTAGGGCCCACTGATTTATCAACATAGGCTGGCTGCCCCCATTTTAGTTCCCCTCCTGGATGGTATGGGAATAGCTGGATCTACTGCTTTGGGAACTACAACTGTTATCACAGGCTCTAAAAATTTTAAGTCCCTCAGCAGTCCAATAGATATAAATTTAACCTTCAGGCAATTGGTTCCAAAACCCATTCTCATGGTCCCTTCGGTTGACTACCATAATTTCAGCTGTAGTTGGGCCCCTAGTACTTCCCCTGATTGATATTACTGTAGAACCCTGCCTCTTAAAAACCCTCCTAAACTATATACACAAAAATGTAGGTGACGTCGGACATATGGTCTTGTGAGCCCAGTGTGGTCCCTTACACAAAAAGATGAAAAAGAATCTGAGGCCTAATGATGTGCAAGATTGACATCAAACCTACTAAAACCAGTGGGGAATGTGATAGTAAAAGCAAAGATAACTCCATTTTGTTTTGTGACTCCATTTTGTAAAACAACCATGCCAAGTAGAAGGGTCATGACTAGGGCAAGATATTCTTTTCCTTTTGCTATAGAAACCTTTAAGAACATGGAAATAACTAATGGGGTATTGTTTCGGTAACTAGGGTAACAGGGCTCTATTTCTGTAACTGGGGTGATTGGGCTAACTGTGATTGGTTAGGCTTCCCTTTGTTTAACTGCACTCTCCCGCTTCTGTAACCTGGCTTGCTTGCATTGGCTAGACCCCCGAACATCCCTTTTGCAGTTTTCAGACTTATAAAAAATTCCCTTACAATTGTTCAGGGATGATCAGGAGAAGAGCTTTGGTCAGTCACCACTAGTGTGTTTCAATAAAGGCTTGATTCCATTATACATTTGTGGTGAGCCATGTCAGTAGACCATGGTCGCCATTACAAGATGGCGCTGATAAGCGCCGTGGCCTGTGATAAACAACTCCTTGTTTTGGGAGAGATGGCACGTAGCTGTAAAACACCCTATGAGAAAGATCCACGTGGCAGTTGTGCATTGGGGCTTGATGTGCTTTATCAAGGCTGGGGCGCTCGGTGAAGCAGTAGCAGTAGTAGTAGAAGTAGAAGTAGCAATAGCAGTAGTAGTAGTAGTAGTAGTAGTAGTAGTAGTAGTAAAGAGAAGCTTCCAGAGACACATAATTAAAGGCCTGAATAAACTGCTGAAAGAAGAATCCTGTGTCTTGTCCTCCTTGCTGGCGAGGGGTCGCGGCAGTTGGTGGCCCAGACGGGGAACACCTCCTCGGACCCAGGATCCAGAACTTTCAGCAGTCAGGGTGGTACACCGGTAAGTTCCCAGGTAAAGTGGGAATCCGCAAATGAAAGCGGGGCACTCCTCGGTAATTAAAGAGAGAGTGGGGAAAAAATAATAAATAAGACGCTCCTCTGTAGATAAAGAGAGAGCGGGGAAAAAGTAATAAATAAGACGCTCCTCTGTAGATAAAGAGAGAGTGGGGATAAATAATAAAATAAGACGCTCCTCTGTAGATAAAGAGAGAGCAGGGAAAAAATAATAAATAAGATGCTCCTCTGTAGATAAAGAGAGAGTGGGGGAAAAATAATAAAATAAGACGCTCCTCTGTAAATAAGGAGAGAGCGGGGTTTTGTACTTTCACTTTCTTTATATTGCATGGAACAGTATAGGTGCTACTTCCTGAAGCCCAATTTTGCTGGCCTTGGACGGGTTACTGCGTTCCAAGGGACTTAAAGTGAAGCGGAGCACATTACAGAGGTTTTTAGAAGAGACTTACTCTGTAGCTCCTTGGTTTGCTTTTTCAGGGAGTCTCACGATTCCCAGTTGGGACAAATTAGGGAAAGATCTGGATTTCGCTTACAAACAAGGAACTTTAAAGGGCGGTACCATTCCGCTTTGGAAATTAGTGAGGGGGTGTATAATGGATGGTAAATGCCAGAAAGCTGTGAGGGAGGGTCAGGCCGTTCTTGAGCAATTGCATGAAGAAAAATCGGAGGGGTCACATAGCGAGGTAGCAGAAAGTATTAGGAGTAAGAGTGGTGAACAGACAAGGGAGTCTGAAGTTAAACAGAGGAGAAAGCTCTATCCGGACTTGACTGAGTTAAAAACTCCCAAGGACACAAGTAGCTCGAACAGTTCTGAGGAATTGGACAAGTTATTACAACAATTACGTAAGACTAAGATATAAAACAAAAAACGGGAAACAACAGATGTAAAAGCCTACTGTGAGAAGGGTAATAAATCCAGTTCTGGGGAGGAAGTTGAGAATCTAGAGGAGGAGCCAGTACTTGATGCTGCTCCACCCTTCCCTGCGCCTCCAGTAGTTCCGCCCCCGTACGTGGGAGGAGTCCAAGGCTCCGGGAGGACTTTTCATTCTCAAGTTTGGAGAACAGTCAATACAGATCTCAGACTTTGTTGCTAGGATGGTGGATGCTGCAGGAAAAATTTTTGGCGATTCCGATAGAGCCATGCCCTTGATTAAACAATTGGTCTTTGAACAGTGTACTAAAGAATGTAAGGCAGCTATTACTCCTTATAAAAACAAAGGCATAGAGGCTTGGATGAAAGTCTATAGAGAGATAAGTGGGCCATTAACTAATGCAGGCCTTGCTGCTGCTGCAGCAGTTACGGCCAGAGTAGCCATGGCCAGCCAGGTGCAAACTGCTGTCACTGTTAATGAAGTTGTTCAACAAACCTCCACCATAGTCGAATCTCAAAATAAAGTTAATCAACATATTTTGTCAGGGATTTTAGCTGCTAACCAAAGAATAGATATACTTCAAGTTCAGCTAAAAGAATTGTCTGACCTGGTACTTTTGGGTTGCATTGACCAACGTGCGCATTTGTGTATAACCTCTGTCAGATTTAATGATTCCAGGAATGCTTCCCGCATCATCGGTGACTATTTGGCTGGGAATTGGTCAATGGCGGCAGAAGACATGATTCAGTCTCAAATGACTCAGATAGCTGTCTTGAATAACACCCGTGTTGATCCTGTGACTTTGGGTCAATTCACTAATTAGATATCTTCTGCTTTTTTTCTTTTTTAAAGAGTGGGTGGGAGTAAGCATTTTGGGGGCAGTATGTTGCTTTGGTGTGATACTTTGTTTGTGGCTTCTCTGTCACCTTAAGGCTCGCATTGCTCTAGAAAAGGCAATGCTTGTCCAAGCTCTTGCTGCTTTAGAAAATGGCAACTCACCTCAGGTCTGGCTTGCGCAGCTTAAGCAGTAAATCTTTGACATGGTCATTGCACCCCAAGTTATTATAACATTGCACTGGGATTGACATGTCTTTCCTCGTTATTCTCTTAGTGTTGGAAAGCCCTTGCACTCTGCAGGCCTTGCTGCCATTGCACGCAGATGGGTTTCCACACTAGTGCCTTTGACATGGTCGTTGCACCCCAAGTTATTCTAACATTGCACTGGGTTCGACATGTCCTTCTTTTGTCTTTCTTCTAGTGCTGGAAAGCCCTTGCACTCTGCAGGTCTTGTTGCCATTGCACGCAGAAGAGTTTCCACACTGGTCTTTAGCTATGGCTTTAAAGCCCGTGCCTTTCTCTCAGGGTGTCACCAACTTAATTGTGGTTGTCCTACAGAGGTAGTCCCAGCTACCCCCTTATGTTCACCATTGTCACAATACAGGATGCGAGGCAAGGCACTGCACTTGAGTGATCCCGCAGTGGACCGGGACCTCAAGGAGAGCATGTCCTATTACATGCAGGTTGGACGTCCACGCCCCGTCCCACGAAAAAAGGCGTCGGCTGATATGGAGTCAGATCCAGGGAAGGGCCCCCCTAGGGCTGAGCCATACTATTCAGCTACTTCTGCAAAGTGGGATAGGACCTCTACTCTCGCCTGTATTGTCTTAGTAAAACAAAAAGGGGGAACTGTGGTGAGCCGTGTCAGCGGACCGTGGTCGCCATTACAAGATGGTGCTGATAAGCACCGTGGCCTGTGATAAACAACTCCTTGTTTTGGGAGAGATGGCATGTAGCTGTAAAACACTCTATGATAAAGATCCACGTGGCAGTTGTGCATTGGGGTTTGATGTGCTTTATCAAGGCTGGGGTGCTCGGGTGAAGCAGTAGCAGTAGTAGTAGAAGTAGAAGTAGAAGTAGCAGTAGTAGTAGTAGTAGTAGTAGTAGTAGTAGTAGTCGTAGTAGTAGTAGTAAAGAGAAGCTTCCAGAGACACATAAGTAAAGGCCTGAATAAACTGCTGAAAGAAGAATCCTGTGTCGTGTCCTCCTTGCTGGCGAGGGGTCGCGGCATACATGAGTGTACTGGAAGTCAGTTTATGAAACTGTTGGATGAAGCTTTAACTATAACACCAGGAAGTTAGGCCTGCACTAGAATATTGCAGTACAGAAAAGCCAAGGGGAACAGGGAAGAGAACCCAGCAAAGGGCCCTCACAATGTGTTAAGGTCTGTAAACAAGTCAAAATAACACCTGGTATTTTCTCAGGGGAATGTTAGAGTTCCTAAACAAGTCTGGATGGTGCCTGGCAAAATGCCAGAGGGAGTGGTTTGTGAAGTAACAAAAGCAAGCCATTAACTGTGGAGATTCTTATTGGTTGACTGATGTATCTAGTTTTTTCTAATTAAGATAAGCTGTGCAAAATGTATAAATACCTCTGTTGTCCTACAATAAATGGCTTCTACTCCTGCTGTATCAATATACACAAGTTATTCGTCACCCCCCAGTTATTTTGCTGCAGCAGGACTGCGGCAACAATGCCCAGAAAAGCAGTGAGCAAGAAGGGCCACCAGAGGTTCAAGCGAGGAGCCAGGCAGGGAACAGAGAGCCAAGGGCCAGAGCTTGAGCAGGGGGCTCAGGACAGTGGACAATATTTTGGAGGAAGGGATCCAGCAAAGGGAAGTCAGGCACCCTGCCCAGGGCCACATTCAGGTTTCAGGGTTCCTGGTGCAGCACCAAGCACCCAGGGAGAGCAAGGGGCCAAGGAAAGGGGAAGGGATTTGTTTCCTATAAGGGGCCCTGGATCATATGAGAATCTATGGGCAGGGTCCTGGCAAAGGAGGCCAGGAAAGAAAGGGGGCCAGAAGGAGGGTAATGGAATGGTACTGCAAGGGTTGGGGTATGTGCCCATAGGGGCAAGACCCAGGATCCAAGCCAGATGCCCAGTCAAGGGGCCCACCCTATTAAGGGTGATGGGGGACACAAGGAGCAGGAGACCTGCAAGTGACAGAAAAAAATCATAGAGGAAGGAGAAAAAGGGGCTGCATGAGAACAAGGAGAATCCAAGTTGCACCTAGGGGAGCACACTGGTGAACCCAAGCAAGGGGCCCCCACATCAGTCCAAACACAAAGAGACTCCTTGCTATGCCAGGTGCCATGAGGAACATGGTGAGGGGCTCAGGCAAATGATCAGGCCCTAGGACTGGAGCACTATGGGTCAGGGTTAGCGAGGGCTGGATTGCAGTAGGCGTAGCATGGAAGGCCAGAGGGAAGGGAGGGGATTGCTCAGGGATGGGATGGAGCAAGTCCATGTTAACTGCCAGGCTTCAAGGTTAAAGCAGTGAAGGGGACTCAGGCAAGTGGCAGGGCTGTGTTTCCCATGAAAAACATTCAGGGCACAGAGGCAAGCCAATTACGCTCCTCTGCCCTAGATGACTAGATCCTCAGAGATGGACCTGGAACAATGGAGGGGCCAAAGAGGGTACTGTGAAGGGATACCTGCTGTTCAGAAGTTGTGGGGCTGGGCTGCCAGGATCCATTTTAGCAGCATAGGTTAGGGAGAAGCAGGGGTAGCGGAGGGTCCAGGCAGTGCCAGAATACCACAGCATGAGGGGATAAGAGGGGAGGCAGAGGGGGGGGCTGGCAAAAGGGGCCTGAAACCAAGGGCAGGGAAAGGGTTTTCAAGAAGGATAGCCAGGGCTTCAAGCAAGGAGCCCGGCCCAGTAATGGAGAGCCAAGTGCTAGCACCTGGGCCAGGGTAAATAAAAAGAAATATGGAGGGTGAGCAGCAGGAGGGGAGAAAGTGGAGTGGGTGCACAGGGGAAGAAGGGCTCAAGGCCTGGGTCCACTACAGGGTTTCAGGGGTTCAGAGCAGGGATGGGGCTGAGGGAAGCCAAAGGGCCCAGGCAAGGAGCAGTGCTATGTTTTCCTAAAGGGAGCACCCAGTGAAAAGAGGGCAGGCCTGGGTGAGCATCCTGGGAAGGGGATCAGGAAAACAGGATTGGCAGAGACAGAAAGGACTGGAGGGCCGATGGAGTAACAGCCTGAAGGGTTGCAGGAAGGGTGTGGGTAGGGTGGGGGCCAGGAGCCTAGCAAGGAGCCCAGAAAAGAAACCTTAAGGAGGGCCCAGGGAAAGGGAGAAGAGGGAATGCTGGGCCTTGGAGGCAGGGCTGCACCACAGTACTGCAGTATAGGAAAGCCAAGGGGAGCAGGGAAGTGGTCCCAGTGAGGGGCCCTAAGACAATGCCCAGAAAAGCACTGAGCCAGAAGGGCCACCAGAGGCAAGGATCCAGGCCAGGGAACAAAGATCCAAAGGCCAGGGATTTGGCAGGGGGCTCGGGACACTGGACAAAATTTGGGAAGGAAGGCAGGGGATCATCAGGTGGCAGTGAGGCTCTAGGCCCAGGGCCACCTCCAGGTGTCAGTGTTCCTGGTGCAGGACCAAGCACCCAGTGAGGGCAAGGGTCCCAGGTGAGAGGCAAAGGTCTGTTTCCCATAAAGTGCCCTGGCTCATATTTGAATCCAGGCAGGGACCAAGCAAAGAAGGCCAGGCAAGGGAAGGGGCTCAGGAGGAGGGTAAAGGGAGGGCACAGTGGGCGGTCATGGTGGTTGCATAGTAGGGCAAAAGCCATGACCCAAGACAGGCCCCAACTCAAGGGACCCACCAAACCAATTGTGATGAGGGACCCAAGGAGCAGAAGACTTGCAAATGCCAGAAAAAAGTGGAGGGGAAGAGAGGTAGGGGCTGTTTGAGGAGCAGGAGACAGAGGGAAGTGCATTGGGCACCTAGGGGAGGCCCTGGGGGGCACAAACATGGTCAGACCCAACACAAAGAGAACATATGGTCTGCCAAAGGAAAAGAGGAATGTGGTCAGGGGCTCAGGTGAGCGCTCAGGCCCAGAGACTGGAACGCAAATGGCCAGAGTTAGGGAGGGCTGGGTTGGAGTAGGGGCAGCATACAAGGCCAGAGTTCAGGGGAGAGAATGCAGGAGATACCTCAGGGCTGGGTTGGAGCAAGTCCCATGTTAACTACCAGGCCTCAAGGTACAGGTGGTGAAGGGGATTCAGGTGACTGGAGGGCTGTGTTTCCCTTAGGGAGCATTCAGGTTGCAAAGACCAGCCAATTCTACTCCTCTACACCAGGTGAGTAGATCCTCAGAGTGGGACCTGGAACAATGAGGGGAAAAAATGGTACTGTGAGGGAATACCTTGCCTGTGGAGGTTGAGGAGCATCAGTGGGCTGCAGGACCCATTTGAGAAGCCTATGCTAGAGCAAAACAGGGATAGAGGAGGGTCCAGTCAGTGCCAGGATACCACAGCATGAGGGTAACTGAGGGGAGGCACTGGAGGAGGCTAGCAAAAGTGGCCTGAAACCAAAGGACAGGGACAGGGTCCTCAATAAGGGCAGCCAGGATCTACATCCAGAAGCCTGGTCCAGTAATGAAGAGCCAAGTGCTAGCACCTGGGCCTGGGTAAATGAAAAGAAACATGGAGGGGAAGCAGCAGAGGAGAGAAAATGGAATGGTTAGCACAGGGGGAGAAGGACTCAAGGCCCAGGTCCATTGCAGGGTGTCAGGGGTCTGGAGCAGGGCCAAGGCTTGGGAGGTCAAAGGGCCCAGGAAAGGGGTGGGGGCCAGGATACCAGCAAGGAACCCAGGAAAGGGACCTTAAGTTGGGCCCAGGTCAGGCAAGAGCAGGGAACACTGGGCCGCAAAGGTGGACCGGCAGTAGGGTGCTATAGTACAGGGAAGCCAAGGGGAGCAGGGAAGTGGCCCCAGCAAGAGGTCTTCAGACAATGCACAGAAAAGCAGTGAGCAAAAAGGGCCACCAGAGTCTCAAGTGAGGAGCCAGACCAGGGCACTAAGAGCCAAGGGCCAGGGATTGAGCAGGGGGCTCAGGAACCTGGACAAGATGTGGGAGGGATGGCAGGGGATCCAGCAGGGGGCAGTCAGGCTTCAGACCCAGGGCCACTTCCAGGTTTCAGGGTTACTGGTGCAGGACCAAGTACCCAGGTAGAGCAAGGGGCCCAGGAAAGGGGCAGAGAGATTTTGTCCATAAGGCGTCCTGGATGAGATGAGAACCTATGGCCAGGGTCCTGGCAAAGGCGTCCAGGAACAGGAAGGAGGCCAGAAAGAGGGCGACGGGAGGACACAGCAGTGGGTTAGGGGTGGTTGCGTATAGGGACAAAACCCAAGACCCAAGCCAGGCAACAGGCAAGGGACCCAACTGATCAATGGTGATGGAGGACTTAAGGAGAAGGAGACCTGCCTGGCCAGAATAAAGCTCTAGGGGAAGAGGAGGAAGGGGCTGAATAAGGACCAGGAGAAGCCAAGTGGTGCCTAGGGAGCCAGCTGGTAGGCCCAAGCAAGGGGCCCCCAGGTCAGACACAACATGAAAAGACTCCATGCTATATCAAGAGACATGAGGAACTCGGTCAATGGCTGAGGCGAACACCCAGGCCCAGAGACTGGAGCACCAAGGGTCAGGTTTAGGGAAGGCTGGGTTGCAGTAGGGAAAGCAAGCAACACAAGAGGGCAGGGAAGGGAAAGGAGGAAATTGCTCATGGCTGGGTTAGAACAAGTCCATATTAACTGCCAGGTATCTAGTTTCAGGCAGTTAAGGGGACTCAGGAGAGTGGCAGGGCTGTGTTTCCCATAGGGAGCATTTACAGCCAGAGGCAAGCCAAATCTGCTCCTCTGTCCCAGGTGAGTAGATCCACAGAGAGGGACCTGAACCAAAAAAGGGGACAAACAGGGTACTGTGAGTGGATACCTGGTGTGAGGAAGTAGATGAGGGCTCGGGCTGCCAGGACATTCCAGAGCATAGGCTAGGGAGAAGCAGGGGGAGCGGAGGCTCCAGGTGGTACCAGGATACCACAACAAGAGGGGAATAGAGGGGAGGCAAAGGAAGGGGCTGGCAAAAGAGGCCTGAAACCAAGAGACAGGGAAAGGGTCTTCAAGAAGGATAGCCAGGGTCTAAAGCAAGGAACCGGGCCCAGTAATGAATAGCCAAGTGCTAACACCTGGGCCTGGGTGAATGAAAAGAAACATGGAGTGTGAGCAGTGGGAGGGGAGAAGGGCTCAATTCCCATGTCCACTGCAGGGTGTCAGGGGTTGGGAGCAGGGCCCATGCTGAGTGAGGGTAAAGGGCCCAGGCAAGGATCAGGGCTACGTTTTCCCAAAGGGAATTCCTAGGGCCAAGAGGCCAAGTCAAGTCACTAGGCCCCGGTGAGCATCCTGGAAAGGGGATAAGGAAAGCAAGCAGGGCAGAGTCAGAAAGAACAGGAGAGTCTATGGAAGGCACAAAAGGGGTCGCAGGAAGGGTGTGGGTGGAGTGGGTGCCAGGACCCCAGAGAGGAGACCAGAAAGAGACCTAGAGGAGAGACCAGGCCAGGGGAGAGCAGGGAATGGAAAAGCTGGGCCAGGAAGGCAGGGCTGCACTAGGGTACTGAGGTACAGGATCCCAAGGGAGCAGGGAAGTGGCCCCAGCGAGGGGCTCTCAGACAATGCCCAGAAAAGCAGTGAACAAGAAGGACCACCAGAGGCTCAATCGAGGAGCCAGACCTGGAAACAGTGAGCCAAGGGCCAGAGCTTGGGCATGGGCTCAGGACACTGTACAAGATTTGGGAGGGAAGGCAGGGGATCCAGCAGGGGACAGTCAGGCTCCAGGCCCAGGGCCACCTCCAGGTGTCATGGTTCCTGGTGGAGGACCTTTGGCGTCCCTAAGCCTGAGCTCTGCTCAGGACCCCTGATACCCTGCAAAGGTCCCAGGCAAGGGGTAGGGCTACGTTTTCAAAAAGGGAGCCCCCAGGGAAAAGAGTCAAGGAAAAGTCACCTGGCCCAGGTGAGCATTCTGGAAAGGGGATCAGTAATGCGGACGTGACAGAGACAGAAAGAACGGAAGGCCAGAAGGACGGCACAGCCTGAAGGGCTGCAGGATCGGTGTGGGTGGGCTGGGGGTCAGGACCCCAGTGAGGAGCCCAGGAAGGAACCTAGAGGAGGGTTCAGTACAGGGGAGAGCAGGAAACACTGGGATGGAAAGTCAGGGCTGCACTAGGGGACTGAGGTACAGGAAAGCCAAGGGCAGCGGGGAAACAGCCCCAGCGAGGGGCCCTCAGACAATACCCAGAAAAGCAGTGAACAAGAAGGGCCACCAGAGGCTCAAGCGAGGAACCAGGCCAGGGAACTGCTAGCCAAGGGCCAGAGCTTGGGTAAGGGGCTCAGGATACTATACAAGATTTGGGAGGGAAGGCAGGGGATCTAGCAGGGAACAGTCAGGCTCCAGGCCCAGGGCCACCTCCAGGTGTCATGGTTCCTGGTAGAGGACCAAGCACCCAGAGAGAGCAAGGGGCCCAGGCAAGGGGCAGAGCTGTTTCACATAAGGTGCCCTGGCTCATATTTGAATCCAAGGCCAGGGACCTGGAAAGGGAGGCCAGACAAGGGAAGGGGGCCAGGAGGAGGGGGACAAAAGTGCACAGTGGGGGGGTCTTGGTGGGTGCACTGTAGGGCCAGAGCCATGACTCAAAACAGGCGCCCAGGCTAGGGACCCACCCAACCGATTGTGATGATGGACCCAATGAGCAGGAGACCTGCAAGCGCCAGGAGAAAGCACAATGGGAAGAGAGGTAGGGGCCTCCAGGTCAGACCCAAAACAAGGAGACTCCATGCTATGTCAAGGACATGAGGAACACCATCAGTGGCCTAGACAAGCACCCAGGCCTGGAAACTGTAGCACAAATGTCAGGGTTAGAGAGATCTGGGTTGGGGTAGGGGCAACATGCAAGGCCAGAGGGCAGGAGAGGGAAGGGAGGAGATCTCTCAGGGCTGATTTGGAGCAAGTCCCATCTTAACTGGCTGGCCTCAAGTTACAGGCGGTGAAGGGGACTTAGGTGACTGGCCAGGCTGTGTTTCCCATAGGGAGCATTCAGGGTGCAGAGACCAGTCAAATCCACTCCTCTGCCTCAGGTGAGTAGATCTTCAAGGACGGACATGTACCAATGAGGGGCAAAAGAGGGTACTGTGAGAAGATACTTGGCATGTGGAGGTTGGGAGGGTCGGTAGGCTGCAATACCCATTTGAGGAACCTAGGCTAGAGAGAAGCAGGTATAGCAGAGGCTCCGGGCAATGCCAGGATACCACAGCATGAGGGGAACAGAGGGGAGGCACAGGAGGGGTCTGGCAAAGGGCCCTGAAACCAAGGGAGAGAGACAGGGTCCTCAAGAAATGCAGCCAGGGGCTCAAGCAAGGAACCATGCCCAGTAATGGAGAGCCAAGTGCTAGTACCTGGGCCTGGATGAATGAAAAGAAACATGGATTGGGCGGAGTGGGAAGGGAGAAAGGGGTGGAAGGGAAGAACGGGGTGGAAGGGGAGAAAGGGGTGGGAGTGGAGAAAGGGATGGGAAGGGAGAAAGAGAAGCTGCTGGCACGGGGGGGGGAGCTCAAGGACCAAGTCTACTGCATGGTGACCAGGTTCAGGAGCAGGGCCTGGGCTGAGGATGGCAAATTCGCCCAGGCAAGGGGCAAGGCTATGTTTTCCCAAAGGTCATAACCTCTGGCCCAGGTGAGCATACTGGAAAGAGGATCAGGAAAGTGGGCATGGCAGAGACAGAAAGGAAAGCAGGGCCAAAGGAGGGCTCAGCCTGAAGGGCCACAGGACAGGTGTGGGTGGGTTGGTGTTAGGACCCCAGCACCAAGAACAGGCTAGAGACATAGCCTAAGGGTCCAGCCAGGGGAGAGCAGGGAATGCCAGGCCAGGAAGGTGGACCTGCACTAGGGTACTGCAGTACAGGGAAGCCAAGACAAGATGGGAAGCAGCCCCAGCAAGGGTCTCTCAGATAATGCTTACAAAAACAGTGAGCATGAAGGGCCACCAGAGGCTCAAGTGAAAAGCCAGACAAGGGAATGGAGAGCCAAAGGCCAGGGATTGGGCAGTAGGCTCAGGACAGTGGATTACATTTGGGAAGGAAGGCTGGGAATCCAGCAGGGGGCAGTCAGGATCCAGGTCCAGGGCCACCTCAGGTTTCAGGATTTTTGGTGCAGGACCAAGCACCCAGGGAGAGCAAAGAGCCCAGGCAAGGGGCAAGGGCATTGTTTCCTGTAAAACACCCTGGATCAGATGAGAATCTACTGCCAGGGTCCTGGCAAAGCAGGCCAGGAAAAGGAAGGGGGCCAGAAGGAATGTGATGGGAGGGCATGGCAGGTATTGGTTTGGGTGCACATAGGGGCGAGACCAAGGACACAAGCCAGGCACCCAGGCAAGGGACCCACAAGATCAATGGTGATGGGGGACTCAAGGAGTAGGAGACCTGTGAGCACCAGAGAAAAGCACGAGGGCAAGGGTTGGAAGTGGCTGTGTGAGGACCAGGAGAAGCCAAGGGGCACCTAGGGGAGCCCACTGGCAGGCCCAAGAAAGGGGCCCCCAGATCAGACACAACACAAAGAGACTCCTTGCTACCCCAAGGGCCACGAGGGACATGGTCAGGCACTCAGGCGAACACCCAGGCCAAGGGACTAGAGCGCAAAGGGCAGGGTTAGGAAGGACTGCTTTGCTTTAGGGGCAGCATGCAAGGCCAGAGGGAAGGGAGGGGATTGCTCAGGTTTGGGTTAGAGCAAGTCCCATGTTAACTGGCAGGCCTCAAGGAACAGGGAGTGAAGGGGACTCAGGTGACTGGCAGGGCTGTTTCCCAAAGGTAGAATTCAGGGTGCAGAGACCAGCCAATTCCACTCCTCTACCCCAGGTGAGTAGATCCTCAGAGAGGGACATGGACCAATGAAGGGCAAAGAGGGTACTGTGAGGGGATACCTGGTGTGCAGAAGTGCGGGGGGGGGTTCATCCTGCCAGCACCATTTGAGCAGCATAGGCTATGGAGAAGCAGGGGGAGCAGAGGTTCCAGGCACTGCCAGGATAACAAAGCATGAGGGGATCAGAGGGGAGGCACAAGGGTGGGCTAGCAAATAGGATCTGAAACCAAGAGACAATAAGAAGATCTTCAAGAGGTGTAGCCAGGTTCTCAAGCAAGGAGCTGGGCCCAGTAATGGAGAGCCAAGTTCTACACCTGGGCCTGGGTGAATGAAAAGAAACATGGAGGGGGAGCAGCGGGAGCAGAGAAAGTGAAATGTGTGGCACAGGGAGTAGAAGGGCTCAAGGCCCAGGATGACTGCAGTGTGTCAGGGGTTGGGGGCAGAATCTGAGGGAGGCCAAAGGGCCCAGGCAAGGGGCAGGCCTACATTTTCCCAAAAGGAGCCCCTAGGGCCAAAGGCCAGGTCAAGTCTCCTTGCCCTAGTGAGCCTCCTGGGATGGGTATAAGAAAAGCAGGCATGTCAGAAACAGTAAAGACAGGAGGTCCAAAGAAGGGCACTGCCTGAAGGACTGCATGATGAGTGTGGGTGGAGTTGGGGCCAGGACCTCAGCAAGGAGACCAGGCAAGGGACCTAGAAGAGGGCCCAGGCCAGGGGAGAGCAGGAAACGCCGGGCTGGGAAGGCAAGGCTTCACCAGGGTACTGAAGTTCAGGAATGCCAAGGGGAGCAGGAAGTAGCCCCAGCAAGGGGCCCTCAGATAATGCCCACAAAATCTGTAAGCAAGAAGGACCACCAGAGGCTCAAGTGAGAAGCCAAACAAGAGAATGGAGAGCCAAGGGCCAGGGCTTGGGCAATAGGCTCAGGACAGTGGATTACATGTGGGAAGGAAGGCAAGGGATCCAGCAGGGGGCAGTCAGGCTCCAGGCCCAGGGCCACCTCAGGTTTCAGGGTTCCTATTGCAGGACCAAGCTCCCAGAAAGAGCAAGGGGCAGGGCATTGTTTCCCATAAAGCTCCCTGGATCAGATGAGAATCTACTGCCAAGTTCCTGGCAAAGGAGGCCAGGAAAAGGAAGGGGGCCAGAAGGAAGGCAATGGGAGGCAGGGCAGGTGTTGGTTTGTGTGCACATGGGGGCGAGACCAAGGACACAAGCCAGGCGCCCAGGCAAGGGACCCACAAGATAAATGTTGATGGGGGACCCAAGGAGCAGGAGACCTGTGAGCACCAGAAAAAAGCGCAAGGGCAAGGGTTGGAAGGGGCTGTGTGAGGACCAGGAGAAGCCAAGGGGCACCTCTGGGAGCCCACTGGCGGGCCCAAGCAAGGGCTCTCCAGGTCATACCCAACACAATGAGATTCCTTGCTATGCCAAGGGCCATGAGGAATGTGTTCAGGGTCTCAGGTGAACGCCCAAGCCCAAGGACCAGAGCACAAAGGGTCAGGGTTTAGGGAGGGCTGGGTTGTGGTAGGGGCAGAATGGATGGCCAGAGGAAAGGGAGGGGGTTGCTCAGGGGTGGGTTGGAGCAAGTTCATGTTAACTTCCAGGTCTCAAGTTTCAGGCAGTGAGGGGACTCAGGCAAGTGCCAGGGCCTTTTTTTTTTTTTTTTCCATAGGGAGCAATCAGGGCACAGAGACAATACCGCTATTCTGTCCTAGATGAGTAGATTCTCAGTGTGGGACCTGGAACAAAGGTGGGGCGGGGGGAGCAAAGAGGGTACTGTGAGGGGATACCTGGAGTGCAGAATTGCGGAGGGAGGGGGCTTAAGGATCCATTCCAGCAGCACAGAGTAGGGAGAAGCAGCAGGAGGGTGGGTCTGGGCAGTGCCAGCTTACGACAGCATGAGGGGATCAGAGGGGAGGCACAGGAGGGGGCAAGCAACAGGGGCCTGAAACCAAGGTAAATGCAAAGGGTCCTCAAAAAGAGGGAGAATGGCTCAGGGTCTCAATGGAGGAGCTGGGCCCAGTAATGGAGAGCCAAATGCTACCACCTGGGCCTGGTTGAATGAAAAGAAACATGGAGGGGGATCAGTGGGAGGGGAGAAAGTGCTGATGATGACACAGGGAGAGAATAGCTAAAGGCCCAGATCCACTGCAGGGTGTCAGGGGTTGGGAGCAGGGCCCCAGCTGAGGGAGGCAATGGACCCAGGCAAAGTGCAGGGCTACGTTTTCCAAAGGGAGCCCCCAGGGCCAAAGGGCAAATCAAGTCACCTGGCCCGGGTGAGCATGCTGGGAAGGGGATCAGGAAAGTGGGCGTGGCAGAGACAAAAAGGACAGGAGAGCCCAAGCAGGGCACAGCCTGAAGGGCCACAGGATAGGTGTGGGTGGGATGGGGGCCAGGACCCCAGCAAGGAACCCAGGCAAGGAACCTAGAACAGGGCCCAGGCCAGGGGAGAGTAGTGAACGCCGGGCTGGGAAAGCAGGGGTGCACTAGGGTACTGCAGTACAGGAAAGCAAAGGGGGGCAGGGAAGCAGCCCCAGCGAGGAGCCCTCAGACAATATCTGGAGAAGCAGTGAGCAAGAAGGACCACCAGAGGCTCAAGCGAGGAGCCAGGCCAGGGAACTGAGAGCAAGGCCCATGGCTTTGGCAGGTGACTCAGGACAGTGAATAAGATTTGGGAAAGAAGACAGGGGATCCAGCAGTGGGCATTCAGGCTCCAGGCCCTGGGCCACCTCCATGTTTCAGGGTTCCTGGTGCCGGACCAAACACCCAGGGAGAGCAAGGGGCCCAGGCAAGGTGCAGGGCATTGTTTCTGGTAAGACGACCAGGATCAGATGAGAATCCAGGGCCATGGTCCTGGCAATGTAGACCAGGAAAATGAATGGGGCCAGATGGAATGCAATGGGTGGAAAAGGCAGGGGGTCGGTTTGGATGCATATAGGGGCAAGACCTAGAGCCCAATCTAGGTGCCCAGGCAAGGGACCCACCTGAGCAATGGGGGACCCAAGGAGCAGGAGACCTGTGAGCTCCAGAAAAAAGCACGAGGGGAAAGGGAGGAAGGGGTTGTATGAGGCCCAGGAGAAGCCAAGGGGCATGTAGGGGAGCCTACTGATATGGCAAGTAAGGTGCCCCCAGGTCAGCCCCGACACGAAGTGACTCCATGCTATTCCAAGAAATATGAGGAATGTGGTCAGGGGCTGAGGCGAGAAACCAGGCCCGGAGACTGGAGCACAAAGGGTCAGGGTTATGGAGGGCTCGGTTGCAGTAGGGGCAGCATGAAAGGCCAGAGGGCAGGGGAGGGAAGTGGGGGAATCGATCAGGGTTGGGTGGAGGAAGTCTATTTTACCTGCCAGGCAATGAAGGGAACTCAGGTGATTGGCAGGGCTGTGTTTCCCATGATGAGAATTCAGGGCATAGAGGTGAGCCAATTCCTCTCCTCTTCCCCAGGTGAGTAGATCCTCAGAGAGGGACCTGGACCAAAGAGGGGCAAAGAGGGTACTGTGAGGGGATACCTGATGTGTGGAAGTGAGGGGGGGCTGCAGGACCATTCTAGCAGCACAGGGTAGAGAGAGGTAGTGGGAGTGAAGGGTCTAGGCAATGCCAGCATAGCACAGCATGAGGGGATCAGAGGGGAGGCCCAGGAGGGGGCAGGTAACAGGGGTCTGAAACCAAGGGTAAGGGAAAGGGTCCTAAGAAGGGGGAGAATGGTTCAGGGTCTCAAACAAGGAGCAGGTCCTAGCAATGGAGAACCAAGGGCTAGCACCTGGGTGAATGAAAAGAAACATGGAGGGGGAGCAGCAGGAGGGGAGAAAGTGGAGTTGGTGGCACAGGAGAGAACGCATCAAGGCCCAGATCCACTTCAGGGTGTCAGGGGTCAGGAGCAGGGCCCCAGCTGAGGGAGGCCAAAGAGCCCAGGCAAGGGGCAGTGCTTCGCTTTCCTAAGGGAGCCCCCAGGGCCAAGAGGCCAAAGCAAGTCACCTGGCCCTGGTGAGAATCCTGGGAAGGGGATCAGGAAAGTGGGCATGGCAGAGACACAAAGGACAGGAGGGCAGAGCAGGGCATAGCCTGAAGGGCCACAGGACCCCATCAAAGGACAGGCACTGGGTCCTGGAGAAGGGCATCCAGGGGCTCAATCAAGGAGCCAGTCCCAGTAATGGAGAGCAAAGTGCTAGCACCTGGGTCTGGGTGAATTAAAAAGACATGGTTGTCTGTGGGAGCTCTCATACCTCTGCAGCCTGAGTAGAGCAGACTGGCTCATCCAGGCAAGAGACTCGTTCCACCTTGGTGTCCAGGCTACCTTGTATACTGCATCAGCCCTTGTAGAGGGGACACATCCTTACAGTCATGAGATCACTTCCACCTCTATGCCCAGTGTGGAGGGGTGCCTCGTGTACAGCTGCAGACAGGGTAGCAGGTCTCGCCTCTCCAGGCGGGATACCCCTTTCACCTGGGTGTTAGGAGGAGCTCCTATTGAAGTGCAGCCAGAATAACATAAACTCGCCCCTCAAGGCAAGAGATACCTGGTGTGTGGAAGTGAGGGGGAGCTGCAGGACCCATTCTAGCAGCACAGGGCAGAGAGAAGTAGCAGAAGCGGAGGGTCCAAAAAGTGCCAGCATAGCACAGCATGAGGGGATAAGAGCGGAGGCTCAGGAGGGTGCAGGCAACAGGGGCCTGAAACCAAGGGACAGGGAAAGAGTCCTAAGAAGGGGGAGAATGGCTCAGGGTCTCAAGAAAGAAGCAGGGCCTAGTAATGGGTATCCTCCAGGCGGGATACCCCTCTCACCTGGTTGTGTACAGGGGGCTCCTACAGAGTTGCAGCCAGGGTTACAGGGACTCGCCCTTCCAGGCGGAAGACCCCTTTCACCTGAATGTGGGGAGGGAACTCCTATACTTCAGCAGACAGGGAAGAGAGGACTCACTACTCCAGGCAGGAGACGCCTCCCAACTGGGTGTAAGGGGAGCTAGTACACCACCCCCAACCAGGGAAGAGGGGACTTGCGCCTCCAGACAGGAGACCCCTTCCCCCTGAGTGTTGCAGGAATCTTGTATACTGCTACAGCCAGGTTGGAGACACCTCCCACCTGCTTGTCTGTGGGGGCTCTTATACAGCTGAGTCAGGGTAGCAGGGACTCGCCCCTCTGGGCGATAGACCACTCCCACTTGGGTGTAAGGGGAGCTCTAATACCACTGCAGCCAGGTTAGAGGGGACTCACCTCTCCAATTGGGAGACGCCTTCCACGTGGGTGTCCTGAGAGCTCTTATATGGCACCAACCAAAGTAGAGGGTACTCGCCCCTATAGGTGGGAGACCCCTCCCACTTTCGAGCTGGAGTGTACTATAGTTTGTATACCACCAAAGCCAGGGTCAAGGAGACTCGCACCTCCAGTCTGGAGACCCCACCCAACTGGGTGTCTGGGGAAGCTTATGTATCTGCACAGCAAGGGTAGAGTGAATTCCCTGCTCTAGGTGGGAGACCCTTCCTAGCATGGTGTTGGGGGGATTCTTATCTTGCCATAGTCTGGGTAGAGGGGATTCGCCCTTTCAGGCAGGATACCCCTCCCACCTGGGTGTCAGGGGGAACTCTCATACCGCCACAGTCAGAGTAGAGGGTATGTGCCCCTCCAGGTGGGAGACCCCTTCCACCTGGGTGTCTGGGGGAGCACCTATTGCCACAGGAAGGGTAGGGAAAACTCACCACTCCAGGTGAGTGAGGTAGAACTAGTATACTGTGCCAACCAGGGTAGAGGGGACTCGCCCCTCCAGGCGGGAGACCCTGCAAACCTGGGTGTGGGTGGAGGAGCTCATATTCCACTGTAGCCAGGGTAGTGGGGACTCACCCCTCCAGGCTGGAGACTCCTCCACCTGGGTGTTAGGGGAGCTCATATAGTACAGCAGCCAGGGTAGAGGGTTCTTGTCCCTCAAGGCAGGAGTCCCCTCCCACCAGGGTGTCAGGGGGAGTTCATATACTGCAGCAGCCACGGTATAGAAGACTCGCCCCTCTATATTGAAAACCACCATATCCAGGGTAGAGGGGACGCACCACTCATTTCCGGAGACCCCTCCCTCCTGGGTGTCTGGGGGAGCTCCTATGCCACTGTAGCCAGTAGGGTAGAAGGAACTCGTATGGTAGAAGGGACTCGCCCCTCTA
Source organism: Ictidomys tridecemlineatus (assembly GCF_052094955.1). Classification (NCBI taxonomy): domain Eukaryota; kingdom Metazoa; phylum Chordata; class Mammalia; order Rodentia; family Sciuridae; genus Ictidomys; species Ictidomys tridecemlineatus. Next base: position 323,314 of record NW_027520968.1, read on the forward strand.
GGCAGGAGACCCCTCTCACATGGATGTCTGGGGGAGCTCCTATACAGCAGCAACCAGGGGAGAGCCAACTCGCTCCTCCAGGAGAAATATCCCTCAACCTGGGTGTCTGGGAGAGCTCCTACACCACTGCAGCCACGGTTGAAGGGACTTGCCCCTGTAGGCAGGAGACCCCTGGCACCTGGATGTCTGGGGGAGCTCCTATACAGTGGCAGCCAGGGGAGAGTAGATTGACCCCTCCAGGAGGAAGCACCCTCTCACCTGCATGTCAGCAGAAACTCATATACTGCTGCACCAGGGTAGAGTGGACACACTCCTGCAGGTGAAAGACCCCTCCCATCTTGGTGCCAGGAGAGCTTGTATTCCCCCTTAGCCAGGGTAGAGGAGACTTTCCCCTCCAGGCGGGAGACCCCTCCCACCTGAGTTTCAGGTGGATCTCTTATACTACTGCAGGCAGAATAGAGGGTACTCACCCATGCAGGTGGGAAACTTTTTCCACCTGGGTGTCCTGGGAGCTCTTATATGGCACCAGTCAAAGTAGAGTGTACTCTCTCCCTTCCAGGCAAGTGACCTCTTCCACCTGGGTCTGGAGTGTGAGCTTATATACCACCACAGCCAGGATACAGGGGACTCGCCTGTCAAGGAGAGAGACCCCTCCTACCTGTGTGTCAGGGGGAGCTCTTATACTGCCTCATCCAGGGAAGAGGGGACTCGCCCTTAGAGGCGTCAGATCCCTTCCACCTGGAAGTCCTTGGGAGCACCTATAGAGCCACAGGCAGGGTAGAAGGGACTCTACCCTCCAGGCTGAAGACTCCTCACATTTGGTTGTCATTGGGACTCCTATACAGCAACAGACAGTGTAGAGGGGACTTTCCTCTCCAGTCAGGAGACTCCATAACCTGGATGTTGGGGGAAGCTCCTATACCACCAGAGCCAGGGTAGAGGGGAAACACACCTACAGGCAGAAGACACTTCTCACCTGTGTGTCAGGGGAAACTCATATATTGCTGTAGCCAGGGTAGAGTGAGCACTCTCCTCCAGACCAGAGACCTCCCATCTTGATGACAGGGCGAGCTTGTATTCTGCCTTAGAGTAGAGGGGACTCGCCCTCCTCAAACGGGAGACCCCTCCCACCTGGGTGTTGGGGGAGCAGGTATACAGCTGCAGCCAGGGACTGCTGGGACTCACCCCTTCAGGTGGGAGACCCCTTTTACCTGGTTGTCAGGGGGAGCTCTTATCCTGCTGGAGCCATTGTAGATGGAACTTGCCCCTCAAGGCAAGACACCCCTCCCCCCTGGGTGTGGTGGAGAGCTCCTGTATCTCCAGAGCCAGGGTGAAGTGGACTTGCCTCTTTCAGCGGGAAAACTTCCCATCTTGATATGAGGGGGCGGAGCTCCTATACCACAGCAGCCAGAATGCAGGGGACTCGCCCCTCCAAGCAGGACACCCCTCCCACTGGGTCTCTGGGAAAGCTGGTAAACCCCTGCAGCCAGGGTAGGGGGAAGTCACCCTTCTAGGCGGGAGACCCCTGCACCCTGTGTGTCACGGGGAGCTCCTTAACCACTGCATCCAGGTTAGAGGAGACTCGCCCCTCCAGGTAAAAGACTCCTCCCACCTGGGTGTCAGATGGAGCTCATATAGCCAAGAAGCCAGGGTAGAGGCAACTCGCACCTCCAGGTGAGACACACCTCCCACCTGGAATGGGAGTAAATCCTATACCACCTTAGCCAGGGTAGAAGGGACTCGCCCCTCCAAGTGGAAGGCCCCTCCCACATGGGTGTCTGGCGAGGGGGGATCCTATACACCTCCACCCTGGGTAGCAGTGACTCACGCCATCAGGCTGGAGACGCCCCTACTGGGGTAGGAGAGGGCTCTTATATCCCTGAAGCCAGGGTTGAGGGAACTCACCCCTTCTGGCGGGAGACCCTCCCACCTTAGTGGAGGTCGGAAGCACCTATACCACTGCAGCCAGAGTAGTGGTGACTCTCCCCTCCACTCAGGAGTCATCTCCCACCAGGGTGTCATGGGGAACTTGTAGACTACCTTAGACTGGGTAGACGAAGCTTGCCCATCCAGGTGGGAGACCCCTCCAACCTGGCTGTCATCTGGAGCTCATATACCATCCCAGCCATGGTATAAAGTACTTGCCCCTCCTGTCAGGAGATCCCTTCCACCAGGGTATCAGTAGGAGCTCCTATACCACAACAGCCAGGATAGAGGGGACTTGCTCCTCATGTAGGAGAACCCTCTCACCTGGGTGTCTGAGGCAGTTTGTATAACTCTGCCAAGGTCTCGCCTTGGCATCAGAATCACGAGCCACCACACAGCTTCGTAGGTTCAAACAGCAATTCTTTATTCCCGCTCTCACACCGCCTCCACACAGGTCCAGGGGCAATCGCGTTCTGTCGTCTCCCGCACAATTCACCTACTCCACGAGGCTATCTCCAAATCCCATTTTAATCTCAGGAGAACTCAACGGGAACAAGCAGCAGGAACACCCTAATTCCAGCAATAATCTTCAACCTCCAACTTACCTAAAACCCATTATCTTAAACTGGAAACGCCTTAAACTCAAGGAGCCGGTTACTTCCTCAAACCTGATAAGCTCTAAACCGGATCCGCCTTGGTCCTTGAGCAAGGTCACCTTATTAAAGCATGCATGCAATGTCCCATCGAATGTCCTCCAAGCAGCATGGGGTACGCTTGGCAAGGAAATTTCGATGCATCATTCCTACTTGGTAATGGCCCTCAGCATACCTCCACAACCAGGGTAGATGGAACCTGATGCTCCAGTCAGGAGACCCTTCCCACCTGTGTGTCAGGGAGATATCATACCAACACAGCAAAGATAGAGGGGACTTGCCCATCCAGGCAGGAGACCTCTGGGTGTGTGTGGGGGAGATCCTACACTGCCACAGCCAGGATAGAGGGGACTCTCACCTCCAGGGAGGAGACCTCTCCCACCTGGGTTTCAGGGGGAGCTATTATACTGCTGCAGCCAGGGTAGAAGAGACTCACCCCTCCAGGAGGGAGACCCCTTCCACCTGGGTGTCCTGGGGAGCTCCTATACCTCGGAAGCCAGGGTAGAGAGAATTCACCCCTCTAAACGGGAGAACTCTCCCACGTGGGTATCAGGGGGAGTTCCTATACTGCTGCAGCCATGGTAAAGTAGACTTGCCCTTCCAGTCGGGAGACCTTTCACACCTGGGTGTCTGGTTGAGCTCTTATACCTCCGCAGCCAGGGAAGAGGGAACTAAACCCTCCAATCGTGGGACCCCACCCACCGGACCTCCAGGGGAGCTTGATTACTGCAGCAGCCAGGGGACTCCCCCCTACAGGCGGGAGACACCTTTTACCTGAGTGTCAGAAGGAGCTCCTATACTGGCACAGCCAGGGTAGAGGGAACAAGCACCTGCAGGTGGAAGACCCATCCCTCCTGGGTGCACTGTGTGTTCTTATACAGCAAGAGCTAAAGTAGAGGGGAATCACCCTTCCTGGCAGGATACTCCTCCTACCTGGGTGTCCACAGAGCTTGTATACCACCAAAGCCAGGATAGAGGTGACTCCTGCATCCATGCGGAAGGCCACTCCCACTTGTGTGTAGTGGGGTGCTTGGATACTACCTTAGCCAGGGTAGAGGGGAATTGCCCTTCTAGGCACGAGACCCCTCCACCTGGGTGTCTGGGTGACATTGTATACTGCCACAGCCAGAGTAGAGGGGACTCATTGCTCCAGGCATGAGACCACTCCCACGTGGGTGTCAGGGTGAGAAACTTTACCCCAGCAGCCATGGCACAGGGAACTCGCCCATACAGTGGAGAGACTCATCCAATCTGGGTGTCAGGGAAAGCTAGTAAGCCACTGCAGTCAGGGTAGAGGGGACTTGTTCCTACAGGCAAGAGACCCCTCCCAGTTTGGTATGGTAGGGGAGCTCCTATACCACAGCAGCCAGAATAGAGGGGACTAGCCCCTCAAATCAGGAGACACCTCCCACCTGGGTGTCTGGGAGATCTGGTACACAGTCTCAGCCAGGACAGAGGGAAGTCACCCCTCTAGGTGGGAGACCCCTCCAATCTGGGTGTCAGGGGAAGCTCCTAAACCACTGCAGCCAGAGTAGAGAGGAATTGCCCCCCCCAGGCAGAAGACCACTCCCACCAGGTTGTCAGGTAGAGCTCATATAGCTTGCACCTCCAGGCGAGACACCTCCCACCTGGAAATGGGAATAACTCCTTTACCACCTTAGCCAGGGTAGAATGGACTCGCTACTCCAGGCAGAAGACCCCTCCCACCTGGGTGTCAGGTGGAGCTCATATACCCCAGCAGCCAGGGTAGAGGAGATGTGCACTTCCAGGCCAGAGACACCTCCCACCTGGCAATGGGGATAACTCCTATACTGCCTTAGCCAGGGTAGAGGGGAATTGCCCCTCCAGGCAGAAGACACCTCCCACATGGGTGTCTGGTGAGGGGGGGATCTTATACACATGCAGATGAAGTAGCAGTGAATCACCCCCTCCAGGCTAGAGATCCCTCCCTCCTGGGAGGGGGCTCACATAACCCCGCAGCCACGGTTGAGGGGACTTGCCCCTTCAGGCAGGAGACACCACCATCTAGGTGTGGGGGTGGAGCTCCTATACCACTACAGCCAGGGTACTGGGGACTCACCCTCCAGGCAGGAGACCTCTCCCACCTAGGTGTCTGGGAGAGCTTGCATACTGCTACAGCCAGGGCAGAGTGGATTCGCTTCTCCAGGAGGGAGACCCCTTTCACCTGTTTGTCCTGGGAAGCTCCTATACCACTGAAGCCAGGGTAGTAGGGATTCCCACCTCTAGAGAGGAGTCCCCTCCCACCTGGGTGTCAGGGGGAGTTTCTATACCATTGCAACCAAGGTAGAGTGTACTTGCACTTCCAGTTGCAACCAAGGTAGAGTGGACTCGTCCCTCCAATCGGGAGACCCCTCCCACCTGGGTGTAGGGGGAAATTTCTTTACCACTGCAGCCAGGGGAGAGGGGATTAGCCTCTCCAGGCTAGAGACCCTCCCACCTGGGTGGAAGAGGGAGATCCTTTACTACAGCAGCCAGGGTAGAGTGGATTCACCCCTCCAGGTGAGAGACCCATCCAACCTGGGTGTCAGGGAAAGCTAGTAAACCAGTGTGGTCAGGGTGAAGGGGACCAGCCCTTTCAGGCAGGAGACTCCTCTCATCAGGGTTATGAGGGGGTGTTCAGAGCCACAGCCAAAGAGGCCCCAGCAAACTTCCAGTGGCCAGCAAACTTCCAGCTGCCAGCAAACTTCCAGCTGCCAGATGATGATTGGCTCACAGTGGCCCCAGCAAACTTCTAGCTGCCAACGGATTGGCTCCTCTGCCGGGATGCTCATTGGGCTGTTTCCCCACCCTTTCAGACGACGGAGCTGATCATTGGGGGACTTGTTTTGGCTCCACCCACACTACCCAGCCAATTGGCCTCAAGAGCAGGAGGAGTGGGGGAGGTTGAGAGGCTTTTGGGAAGCCGGTGGTGGCAGTTGAGCTCTGAGGGTTTTTCCTGAGGAGCTGTGTGGTGTGGTGTGTGTGTGGTTCTAAAAATAAAGTTTGTTTCTTTTCACAAGTGGCTCCTGAATTGTGCCCAGCCAGACTGCGGAATTTGGTGGCCCTTACAGGGGACTGAGGGTAAGTGATAAGGTAAACTGCTTGGCCCTGAGGACAGGGCGAGAGGATGGGTAGCCATTTTAAGATTCTGCTTTTGTTTTGTTTCACTTTTGTTTTAAGTTGCCTGTCCATGGAGATGAGTGAGACGGAAGAAAAACCGCTCACATCTGAGGAAAAACTATTTGCGTCTGAGGAACAGATAGGGAGAAAGGACGGATGGACATTTCAGGAGGATAGAAAGGCTATAATGATTTTGTGTTGTTCCATTTTTGTTTCATTCTGTCTCGGTTTTGTTTGGTGTTATCTTATTGGGTTGTATTATAGTAGAATATGGGATCAGAAATTAGTAAAAAACAAACCAAAAGAGTGTTAAGTAAAATGTTAGAGGAAGGAGGCATCTCAGTAAAATCAAGAACAGTCAGGGAATATGTTGATACAATACAAAAATGTAGCCCATGGCTTTAAGGAGGAGTTGTTAAATATATCACAATGGAACAATCATGGTGAAGATTTAAAAAGAATAGAAAAGAAAAGCCCAGGGACTCTGCCAGTTGGCACATTGCCATTGTGGACATTCTTGTTCGCTTAGTCCAAAGCCGTCAGTTCAGATAATGGTAGAGAAAAAAGAAGATACATTGATTCAAGTAAAAGAGAAGGTCTCTCAAGTTAGTCCGACAGAGGAAAATGTTCAAGTAAAAGAGAAGGTCTCTCAACTTAGTCAGACAGAGGAAGAAAGTTTAGAGCAGAAAAAGCCATCAGGGGAAAAGTTACAACAGGAGACTGCTACTAACACCTTTCTATCACCAGAGGGCATAAGTGTCCAACCAGCAATGCCATCTCCATATGCTGGGAGGCTCCCAACCCCCGCAGTTGATAGTTGGGATTCTGAGACACGATCTCAAATATTAACATGCCCTGTATTTGAGCAGGCAGGAGGGCAGCGAATTCACCATGCTTTAAATTTCAAAAAAGTGAAGCAGATAAAAGAGGCTGTAGTAACCTATGGTGCTCAAGCACCCTTCACTGTAAGCATGGTCAAATCCATTACCAACTTGAACATGACGCCAGCAGATTGGGCTAATATGTATAAAGCTGTTCTAAATGGAGGACAATACCTGTTATGGAAGGTTGCCAATGAGGAATTTTGCAAGGAGTTGGCTAGGGGAAATGCAGCAGCTGGTTATCCTCAGAGAAATCTAGATATGTTGTTAGGAAAGAGACCTTATGAGGATCAGCAGCAACAAATTGCATATGATCCTGGCATAAACATACAAATTGCTGCAGATGCGGTTAGGGCATGGAAGACTTTACAAAGACATGGAGGTTTACAAGGTCAATTATCTAAGGTAATACAAGGAGCTAATGATCTTTACACTGAATTTGTAGATAGGCTTATTCAAACAGCTACCAGAGTTTTTGGGAATACCGAACAAGCAATGCCATTAATAAAACAACTGGCTTATGACCAAGAAAATCATTGGTGCAGAGAAGTCATTAGACCATGAAAACATGAAGATTTAAACACATATATTAAAATAAGTAGAGACATTAATGAACAAGGGCAAGTCAGGGCAGCTGCAGTACAACAGGTTTTAGATGCCAGAGACATTAATAAACAAGGGCAAATCATGGCAGCTGCAGTAAAACAGGCTTTAGATGCCAGGCCAGGAACATGCTACAATTGTGAACAAACAGGAAATATTAAAAGAAATTGCCCCATAGAAGGAGGGTTTAACAAAAATAGATATAAAAGGAGTAGAATACAAGGTATTTGCCCACAATGCCATAAAGGGAGACATTGGGCTAATGAATGCCATTCTCAAACCACCATAGAGGGTACTCCATTATCAAAAAATGAACAAGGACCAGGTGTTTATCCATGATATCATGGAGAAAGGCATCGGGCTCCATTGCCAAAAAATGCACAGCGGGACCCAATGCTCTGGGGCCCAAAACCACAAATATACGGAGCACTGGAGGAACCCAGCAATCCCAGCAGTGTAGTGCCCAGGACACATTGTCCATAAGATCCCTCATCAGACAAACCAGAGAGAGCGCAGGGTTGGACATCTGCACCTCTGCCAGAACAGTACTAACTCCAGATGGAAGTTCAAATAATTCCCACAGGGGTAAAATGACCTCTTCCCAAAGAAACAGTAGGCTTATTATTGGGACGCAGTTCTTCTACTCTAAAAAAAATTATGATAAGTCCCGGGGTAATTGATCCTAATTATGAATGTGAAATAAAAATTATAGCCAGTTCTCCAAAGGGTATATCAGTAATTTCAGCAGGAGATAGAATAGCACAGTTATTAATAATACCCAGCCTATAGGATAAATTTTCCAGTAGTACTATAGAAAGAGGTTCCAGGAGATTAGGCTCCACAGGTGTAGATTGGGCTATGCTTTCTTTAAATTTAGATTCTTGCCCCATGCTAAAACTAAATATTCAAGGACATGAATTTAATGGGCTAATGGATACAGGTGCAGACCTTAGCATCATCTCTCGTTAATAATAGCCAAAAAATTGGCCATTACAACAAGCCACTCAAATGCTTCAAGGCCTAGGAGTAGCGACTAATCCCCATAGAAGTACAATGGTATTAGATTGGAAGGATCCTGAAAGATGTGAAGAAACTATACACCCATATCTATTGGATCATCTCTCTGTAAATTTTTGGGGATGAGATGTCCTAGATCAATTAGGTTTGACATTAACAAATAACATCAATCTAAATGCACACACTATTATGGCTAGACAAGGTTTAAGGAAAGGAAAAAGATTAGAAAAACAAGAACAAGAGTATACTAGCACCAATACAAATAGATCAAGGAACAGACAGACATGGGTTGGATTTTCAGAAAAGGCCCTTGAGACAATAAAAATTACTTGGAAATCAGAAAGACCAGTATGGGTTCCTCAGTGGCCCATGACTAAAGAAAAGATACAAGCAGCCAATGACCTGGTCAAACAACAATTACCGGAAGGACATATACAACCTTTTGTATTTCCCCATAATAATCCCATTTTTTTCATCAACTAGAAATTTGGTAAATGGAGATTATTGCAAGATATAAGAGTCATAAATGATGAGATGGTTATTATGGGATCTGCTCAATCCGGGATTCCTCCATTGCCTGCTTTGCCAAAAACCTGGTATGTTTTAGTAATAGATATTAAAGATTGTTTTTTTCAATTCCAAATCATCATGACGATAGTCCAAGTTTTGCATTTACTATCCCTGCACTGAATCATGAAGGCCCTGATCAGAGATATGAATGTAAAGTACTCCCTCAAGGGATGGCTAACAGCCCAACTATGTGTCAAATTTATGTTAACAAAGTAATCCAGCCACTTAGAAATCAAAATCCTGAACTACAAATATTTCACAATATGGATGATGTATTATTAGTACACAAAGATAAAAACACATTGCTAGAATGTTATGCCACACTTACAAACTTATTAAAAATTATAATCTAGAGATAGCAATAGATAAAGTACAATTAAATTTTCCAATTAATTATGCAGGAGTCCTATTATGCTCAACCATGATCCTTCCAGAAAAATTTCAGATATGAGTAGATCAACTCAAATCACTTAACGACTTTCAAAAGTTATTAGGAGACATAAATTGGATAAGGCCTTATCTAGGTATACCAACAGGAGAGTTAACACCTGAAGCAAGAAAGGCATTAAAAATCATTGAAACATATATGAAAATATGCATTTGGATAGAATTGATATAAGTTTGCCTTTATTATTTATTGTACTACCAACAAAAATATTCCTACAGGAGTATTTTGGCAAGAAGGTCCATTATTGTGGATATATTTATCTTATTCTCCTAACACTATTCTTACTAGGTATCCTAAGGCTGTAGGACAATTAATACTCAAAGGAATAAAAGCAATAAAGGGAGTGTTTGGAATTTCTCCCAATAAAATTATTACTTCATATACTATGAATCAAATTGATGAGTTAGCTAATGAGTTAAATACTTGGGCAATAATCATGTGCAAATCTAATGTTTCATTTGATAACCACTTACCATCTAATCCTTTATTGTCTTTTTGGTCATTGCATCCTGTAATTTTTCCAAAAATTACAAGAAAAACACTTATCATGAATTCTCCAAATATATTCACTGATGGGTCAAATAATGGTACAGCAGCAATAATTACACCTGATCAAACTTTTACATTTCTAGTACCCAAACAATCATCTCAAAAGGTAGAGGTTAATGCAGTATTACAAGCTTTTGTGATGTTTAAAGATTCTGTATTTAATTTATTTTTCGATAGCCAGTATATAGTTAATGCTGTAGTATCCCTAGAAGATGTTGGTAGGATTTCCCCTTCCTCTACTGTTTTCTCTTCGCTTTCAACTATACAAAGTCTAATCTGGGACAGAAAAGATCCATTCTTTATAGGACATTTCAGAACACATACAGGATTGCCTTGAGCCCTTAGTTTGGGCAATTATTTAGCAGATAAAACTACACATGACATACATATTCTGTCTACACTAGAAGAAGCTACACATTTTCATAAAAAGTTCCATGTCAATGCTAATACTTTACAAAAGTCTTTTAAAGTAACTAAGGAACAAGTTAGACCAATAATAAAACAATGTCAAAATTGTGTGTCCTTTTTACCACAAGTTAATCTTGGAGTCAATCTTAGAGGACTGATACCTAACCATATTTGGCAGATGAACGTCATACACTTGCCAGAATTTGGAAAATTAAAACATTTGCATATTATAGTTGATACTTCTTCTGGATTTTTGATGTGCTCCCTTCATGCCAGAGAAAAAACTAAAGATATTATAGCTCATTGCTTACAAAATATTGCCACTGTGGGTGTTCCAAAACAGTTAAAAACAGATAATGTCCCTGGTTATACTTCTACCTCTTTTAAATAATTTTGCTCATCATTTGGCATTACTCATATAACAGGAATCCCATACAATCCACAGGGACAAGGCATAGTTGAAAGAGCTCATAAAACTATTAAAATGTATTATTAAAGCAAAAATAGGGAATTGGGAAGGGGTGTATATTCCCCAAAGATAAACTTAAAATAACCCTTTTTACTCTAAACTTTTTTAAATTTGGATTCATCAGGGCTTAGTGCTATGGAAACGCATATGTGTCCAAAAAATGTACATAAGCCCAAGGTACTTTGGAAGGATATTCTAACAGAACAATGAAAAGGTCCTGATCCAGTAATTGTCTGGAGTCGGGCATCTGTTTGTGTGTTTCCACAAAAAGAACAGCAGCCAATTTGTATTCCAGAGAGATTAACTAAGGTCCTGACCCAGTGATTGTCTGGAGTCAGGGGTCTGTTTGTTTGTTTCCATAGGGAGAACAGTAGCCAATTTGGATTCCAGAGAGATTAACTAAAATGATTTTTTTTTAATACATGATTTTTTTTTATTTTTCTTATTTTTTTTATTGATTGTTCAAAACATTACAGAGCTCATGATATATCATCTTTCATACATTTGACTCAATTGGGTTTTGAACTCCCCAAATACATAATGCAGACTCACTTCTGTTACATACTCACATTCTTACATAATGGCATATTAGTGACTGTTGTATTCTGTTACCTTTCCTATCCCCTACTATCCCCCTCCCCTCCCCTCGCCTCTCATCTTCCCTCTCTACCTCCTCTGCTGTTATTCAGTTCTCTTCCCCTTTTTCCCCCTTCCCCTTGCCCCTCATAACCTCTTATAATTTTGTGTATCACTGAATGTCTCCTACCATTTCCATATGTTTTCCCTTCTCTCTCCCTTTCTCTCCTCCCATTCGTCTTAGTTTACTGTTAGTCTTTTCCTCATGCTCTTCCTTCCTGTTCTATTCTTAGTGGCTCTCTTTATATCAAAGAAGACATATGACATTTGTTTTTTAGGGCTTGGCTAGCTTCACTTAGCATAATCTGCTCTAATGCCATCCATTTCCCTGCAAATTCTATGATTTTGTCATTTCTTAGTGCTGCATAATACTCCATTGTGTATAGCTGCCACAATTTTTTTATCCAGTCATCTATTGAAGGGCATCTAGGTTGGTTCCACAGTCTAGCTATTGTGAATTGTGCTGCTATAATCATTGATGTGGCCATATCCGTATAGTGCGCACTTTTAAGGTCCTCAGAAAATAGTCCAATAAGGGCAATAGCTGGGTCAAATGGTGGATCCATTCCCAGCTTTCCCAGGAATCTCCATACTGCTTTCCAAATTGGCCTCACCATTTTGCAGTCCCACCAGCAATGTACAAGTGTGCCCTTTTCCCCACATCCTTGCCAACACTTATTGTTGTTTGACTTCATAATGGCTGCCAATCTTACTGGAGTGAAATGGTATCTTAGGGTGGTTTTGATTTGCATTTCTTCGATTGCTAGAGATTGTGAGCATTTTCTCATGTGCTTGTGGAATGATTGTATGTCCTCCTCTGAGAAGTGTCTGTTCAGGTCCTTGGCCCATTTGTTGATTGGATTATTTGTTATCTTATTGTTTAAGTTTTTTGAGTTCGTTGTACATTCTGGATATTAGGGCTCTATCTGAGGTGTGAGGGGTAAAAATTTGTTCCCAGGATGTAGGCCCTCTATTTACCTCTTTTACTGTTTCTCTTGCTGAGAAAAAACTTTTTAGTTTAAGTAGGTTCCATTTGTTTATTCTTGTTATTAAGTCTTGGGCTACGGGCGTTCTATTAAGGAATTTGGAGCCCGACCCCACAATATGTAGATCTTAGCCAACTTTTCCTTCTATCAGACACAGTGTCTCTGTTTTTATATCTAGCTCCTTGATCCATTTTGAGTTAACTTTTGTGGCTGGCGAGAGAAAGGGATTCAATTTTATTTTGTTGCATATGGATTTCCAATTTTCCCAACACCATTTGTTGAAGATGCTATCCTTTCTCCATTGCATGTTTTTAGCCCCTTTATCAAATATAAGATAGTTGTAACTTTGTGGATTAGTCTCTGTGTCCTCTATTCTGTACCATTGGTCCACCTGCCTGTTTTGGTACCAGTACCATGCTGTTTTTGTTACTATTGCTTTGTAGTATAGTTTGAGCTCTGGTATCGCTATACCTCCAGATTCACACTTCCTGCTTAGAATTGCTTTTGCTATTCTGGGTCTTTTGTGTTTCCATATGAATTTCATGATTGCTTTATCTATTTCTACAAGAAATGCCTTTGGGATTCTGATTGGCATCGCATTAAACCTGTAGAGAACTTTGGGTAATATCGCCATTTTGATGATGTTAGTTCTGCCTATCCATGAACAGGGTACATTTTTCCATCTTCTGAGATCTTCTTCTATCTCTCTCTTTAGGGTTCTGTAGTTTTCATTGTATAAATCTTTCACCTCTTTTGTTAGGTTGATTCCCAAGTATCTTATTTTCTTTGAGGATATTGTGAATGGAGTGGTTTTCCTTATTTCCATTTCAGAGGTTTTGTTGCTCATATACAGGAATGCCTTTGATTTGTGCATGTTGATTTTATATCCTGCCACTTTGCTGAATTCATTTATTAACTCTAGCAGCTTCTTTGTAGATCCTTTGGGGTCTGTTAAGTATATTATCATGTCATCCGCAAATAGCAATAATTTAATTTCTTCTTTTCCTATTTTTATGCCTTTAATTTCTTTTGTCTGTCTAATTGTTCTGGCTAGTACTTCAAGACCTAATTTGAATAGAAGTGGTGATAGAGGACATCCCTGTCTTGTTCCAGATTTTAGAGGGAATGCCTTCAGTTTTTCTCAATTTAGGATGATGCTAGCCTGAGGTTTAGCATATATAGCTTTTACAATGTTGAGGTAAGTTCCTGTTATCCCTAGTTTTTTTAGTGTTTTGAACATAAAGGGATGCTGTATTTTGTCAAATGCTTTTTCTGCATCTATCGAGATGATCATATGGTTCTTGTCTTTAAGCCTATTGATGTGGTGAATAGCATTTATTGATTTTCGTATATTGAACCAGCCTTGCATCCCAGGGATGATCATGTTGCACAAGCTTTCTGATACGTTTTTGTATTCGATTCGCCAGAATTTTATTGAGAATTTTTGCATCCAAGTTCATTAGCGATATTTGTCTGTAGTTTTCTTTCTTTGAAGTGTCTTTGTCTGGTTTTGGGATCAGAGTGATGTTGGCCTCATAGAATGAATTTGGAAGAGCTCCTTCTTTTTCTATTTCTTGAAATAGCGTGAGAAGTATTGGTATTAATTCTTCTTTGTAGGTTTTGTAGAACTCCGCTGTATACCCATCTGGTCCAGGGCTTTTTTTGGTTGGTAGTCTTTTGATGGCTTCTTCTATTTCTTCCTTTGTTATTGGTCTGTTTAAATTGTGTGTGTCTTCCTGTCTCAATCTGGGCAAATCATATGCCTTAAGAAATTTATCGATATCTTTGCTATCTTTTATTTTATTAGAGTATAGGGTTTCAAAATACTTTCTAATTATCTTCTGTATTTCTGTAGTGTCTGTTGTGATATTGCCTTTTTCATGCCGTATATTAGTAATTTGAGTTCTCTCTGTTCTTCTTTTTGTTAGCATAGCTAAGGGCTTGTCTATCTTATTTATTTTTTCAAAAAACCAACTTTTAGTTTTTTCAATTTTTTCAATGTTTTTTTTGTTTCAATTTTGTTTATTTCTGCTCTAATTTTAATTATTTCTTGTCTTCTACTACATTTGCTGTTGTTTTGTTCTTCCTTTTCTAGGTTATTGAGGTGTAGTGTGAGTTCATTTATTTGTTGGTTTTTTCTTTTTTGATGAAAAAACTCCAGGAAATGAATTTCCCTCTTAAAACTGCTTTCATTGTGTCCCATAGATTCTGGTATTTTGTGTCTGTATTATCATTTGACTCTAAGAATTTTTTTATCTCTTCCTTTATGTCTTCTGTAACCCATTGATCATTCAATAACATATTGTTCATTTTCCATGTGGTGTAGGATTTTTCCTTCCTTTTTTTATCATTGATTTCCAATTTCATTCCATTATGGTCAGATATGGTGCATGGTATTATCTCCACGCCTTTATATTTACTAAGAGTTGCCTTATGATATAATATATTGTCTATCTTTGAATAGGATCCATGTGCTGCTGAGAAGAACGTGTATCCACTTGATGATGGTTGGTATATTCTATATATGTTGGTTAGGTCTAGGTTATTGATTGTGCTGTTGAGTTCCATAGTTTCTTTATTCAGTTTTTGTCTAGAGGATCTGTCTAATGGCGAGAGTGGTGTGTTGAAGTCACCCGTAATTATTGGTTATGGTCTATTTGACTCTTGAACTTGAGGAGCGTTTGTTTTATGTATGTTGCAGCTCCATTGTTTGGTGCATACAAATTGATAATTTTTATGTCTTAATGGTGGATGGTCCCTTTTAACAGTATATAGTGTCTTTCTTTATCCTTCTTAATTAACTTAGGTTTGAAGTTGATTTTATTTGATATGAGTATGGCCACTCCTGCTTGCTTCCGAGGGCCATGTGAGTGGTATGATTTTTCCCAACCTTTTACCTTCAGCCTGTGTATGTCTTTTCCTATCATGAATCTCCTGAAAGCAGCATATTGTTGGATTTGTTTTTTTGATCCAGGTTACTAGCCTATGTCTCTTGATTGGTGAGTTTAGGCCATTAACATTTAAGGTTACAATTGAGATATGATTTGTACTTCCAGTCATGCTTCTTTATTTATTTATTTTAGTTTGGCTAGTTTTACTTTTTGGTTATTTTCCTCCTCCTTTACTGAGATACCTCTTGTTGTTAGTTTGGGGCACTATTTTTCAATTCCTCTTCTTCTAGTATATTGCTCAGAATGCTCTGCAGTGCTGGTTTTCTTGCTGCGAATTCTTTTAGCTTTTATTTATCGTGAAAGATTTTAATTTCGTTGTCAAATCTGAAGCTCAATTTTGCTGGATACAGTATTCTTGGTTGAAATCCATTATTTTTCAGCGTTTGAAATACATTGTTCTAGGATCTTCTTGCTTTCAAAGTCTGTGCTGAGAAATCAGTCGTTAACCTAATTGGTTTACCCCTGAATATACTCTGCCTCTTTTCTCTCGTAGCTTTTAATATTCTCTCCTTGTCCTGTATGTTGGCTATCTTCATAATTATGTGTCTTGGAGTTGGTCTATTATAGTTTTGAATGTTTGGGGTCCTGTAGGCTTCCAGGATTTGGCAATCCATTCCATCTTTCATCTCTGGGAAGTTTTCTACAATTATTTCATTTAATATGCTGTCCATTCCTTTGGTTTGAATCTCTGTGCCTTCTTCTATCCCAAAGACTCTCAAATTTGTTTTTTTTAATGACATCCCATATCTCTTGAATAGATTGCTCATGGGATTTAAGCATCTTTTCTGTGTTGACTATACTCTTTTCAAGTTGATAAACCTTGTCTTCATTATCTGATGTTCTGACTTCTACTTGATCAAGTCTATTTGTAATATTCTCGTTTGAGTTTTTAATTTGGTTTATAGTTTCCTGCAATTCTAGGATTATTGTTTGATTCTTTTTTAAAATCTCTATCTCCTGGTAGAGCTCATTCTTTGCCATTTGAATTTGTTTGTTTAATTCATTTTCAAAATATATTTTTATTGCTTGGACTTGCTGTATCATGTCTTCTCTAATATTCCTTTCCATTCGAGTTTGGTATGCCTTGAGTTCTTTCCCTATCCCTGCTTCTGATGTTTCTATGTCCTCTTGTAGAATTAAGTTGTCTTGCATTATTTGTACTCCTTTTTTCCCTTGTTTTCTCATGTTGTCCCCGTTGCTTTCCAGCTCTATTTGATTGTCGTGTTTCTGCTCTCTTCTATAGATTTGTTTTGGTTCTGTATTACTCTGATGTCTCTCCTTTGTGTTGTTAAACTATGCCTGCTAACGTGGATTCTGCTGTAAAGGAAGATCCGACGTCCAAGCTCCAGTGACGACACTACTTTGCTATGACCGGCCCCAGTTCCTTGCCAGGGTGTCCTGATGAGGGGGTGTGACTGGACTGTCTCTGTTTGGTTTCAGCTCCCAGTCGCGGCAGGCAGGTGGTCTCCAGCCACCCAGTATCACAGGCCGCGGGTGGGTGATCGGTCGCCTGCGAGCAGGTGTTCTCCTTCCGCCCAACTATGCGGGCAGTGGGTGAACTGTCGCCGGCGGGCCTGCGGTTTTCAGCTGCCCAGTCTCGAGGGCCTTGCCTCTAGCCTCCTTGTTTCTCCTGCTAGTCTTGGTTTCTCCTGCTAGACCAGATTGCCCCTGAGTGATGGTTCTCGGCAGTTCAAACTGTACTCTGGGCTTGCCATTTGTTGGGTGTGGAGGGTGACTATTGGGAACCCCGGCACTCTATTGTTTTTTTTCCGTTGTGGGTGATAGAAGTGTACCGCTTCCTTCCTTTATGCAGGCTCACTCTGATACTCCCTCCCACGCCTTCTGTAGCTGCAGGGCAGGCCCTGCGAATCAGTCGGCCTGGATCTCCGGGGTCCCACAGTTGGCAATTGGGATCCCAGGCACCCTGTCCTTTTGATTTTTTCTGCTTGCCCCTCCCCCAGCGCTAGGTAGACAGGTTTTGTTTTGGCTGCAGATGGGAAGGGGGAGGTTGCAGGTCAGGTGCCTCTAGTTCCCCCCTAGTCTTTATGCAGGCTCACTCTGATACTCCCTCCCCCGGAAAGCCTAGGAGAGATTTTATGTGAGTTCCCGATGTATGGGGGATGGGCTGAGTGCCACACACCTGTTTTTTTGTTGAGATCTGTGGGAGAGTGGCGGTGGATATTTCAGCTTTTAAAGATGCTGGCTGCTGATTGCCTTGGTGGAGTGTCCGCTGTGGGCGATGGGATTGTACCACTTCCTTCCCCGTCTAAAATCCCGTACTCAGCCCCGGGGTCAGTGCGGGCTTGGCTTGCGGGATTCCACCTGATCGCAGCCGCGCCTCTCCTCTCCCTGCTTGCTAATTAATTGCTTCCCTGGGGCGCCACACCTTCTGTAGCCGGGGGGAAGGCCGAGGGAAACAGTCGGCCTGGATCTCCAGGGTCCCACAGTTGGCAATTCAACTAAAGTGATTTCTACAGACCAAAATGAAGATGATTTGGCTCAAATCATTTACAGTTGATATCCAAAACTCCAGTTTGGCTATCCTTACATCTGTGACAGAACCAGGATGCTTTTTTCAATATCTATTTTATTATTACCCTTTCCTACATCATGAAGTTCTATTTTGTTTTTTGAGCTCATAGAGACCTAGGTTAATGTTTTGCGGATCAGTTTTATTTTTTGACTATAGAGTTTTTATACATTGCAATGGAGATTTCACCTGTAAAAAGATAAAGCCTTTACTATTATGTTATGTGTTGTATGTATTACATTATGTGTGCACACTTGTGTTTTATTTTGTATCTTTGTACGTACGTATGTCCATATATCATATATAATGAGCGCTCATTAAAAAATGGATCCAAATATTTTTTTTTTATTCAAGTGATTTAAATGGTTTAATTTAAATAGGGTAAACATCTGTTGAGGATTGTTTTAATATGTGAACAAAAAAAGGAGGTTAACAGATTTGTTTGTTTACTTTCACTTTTCCTTTTCATTATATTTAATAATTCTGTTCAAGATAATGTAAATTGTTAAGAAAATTGTTTTCTTTAAGTGCCTTCTGGAATGTTACATAATTTTTTCTTTAGCCATTATTGCCAGAATTCCTATCTTCATCCCATTGCCTGTGAAGACAAAGATAAAACCAATCTACAGCTTCTGCAAGAGCCATCACTGAACTGCTTTCAGAACTTGCCTGGACTATGTATCACTCGTATGCATTGTGAACTCACTTGTATGCATTGTGAACTATCTGTTGGTGCAACGACTTTTGGTAGTGTTGGGGTATTTTTGCTGATGGTGTCATTGATGTACAATTTTTCCAAAAGAAGCCATCACTGAACTGCTTGCAGAACTTGCCTGGACTATGTATCACTTGTATGCATTGTGAACTCACTTGTATGCATTGTGAAGTATCTGTTGGTGCAGCGACTTATGGTAGTGTTGGGGTATTTTTGCTGATGGTGTCATCGGTGTACAATTTTTCCAAAAGGAGCCGTAAATTGGCTTGGTGTATTTTCCTCCCTTCTGCTTGTCATGGTAGTTCAATTAAAATTTGGGGGCCAACAGAGGTGAGGCAAAGAACCTCATCCCCCGCTCCCCGGCTGGTACAAAGACCTATCCACACGTGTGACTGTATGCTGGACCGGTATTAAATGACAGGTAAGATCCAATTGCAATGGTACCAACCTGAGATAGGAGGCTGACACCTTGAGTTCAGCTCATACGATGAATGGTAAGGACCATATGTACTACTGGACAACCTAAGGCAGGCACGGTCCCTAAGACACACGCTTGTTGTTTAAACAGAGAGGGGGAGATATTGAGAGCCACAGCCAAAGGGGCCCCAGAAAACTTTCAGCTGCCAGCAAACTTCTAGCTGCCAGCTGATGATTGGCTCAAAGTGGCCCCAGCAAACTTCAAGCTGCCAACTGATTGGCTCCTCTGTGGTGATGCTCATTGGGCTGTTTCCCTGCCCTTTCAGACCATGGAGCTACTCATTGAGGGACTTTTTTTGGCTCCGCCCATGCGACCCAGCCAATCTGCCTCAAGAGCAGGAGGAGTGGGGGAGGTTGAGAGGCTTGTGGGAAGCTGGTGGTGGCAGTTGGGCTCTGAGGGTTTTTCCTGAGGTGCTGTATGGTGTGGTGTGTGTGGTTCTAAAAATAAACTTCATTTCTTTTGATAAGTGGCTCCTGGATTGTGCCCAGCCAGACTGCGGCAAGGGGGCTTGTATAAGACAGCAGACAGAATAGAGGGCACTGTCCCCTCTAAACAGGAGACTTCTCCCACCTTGGTGTCTGGGAGAGCTGGTACACCTACTCACCCAGGGTAGAGGGTCATCACACCTCTGGGCGGGAGACCCCTCCCACCTGGGTAAGGGGAAGCTCCTTAACCGCTGCAGCCAGGGTAAAGTGGACTCACCCTTTAGGCGGAAGACCCTCTCCCACCTGTGTGTCAGGTGGAGCTCATATACCCCAGGAGCCAGGGTAGATGCAACTCGCCCCTCCAGTCAAGATATGCCTCCAACTTGGGTATCTGGCAAGGGGGTATTCGTATACAGCTGCAGCTGGGTTAGCAGGGACTCACAATTTCAGGGGAGAGACCCATCACTACTGAAGGTAGGAGGGGCCTCTTATACCCATGCAGCCAGGGTTGTGGGGACTTGCCCCTCCAGGTGAGAGACCCATCCAACCTGGGTGTCAGGGAAAGCTAGTAAACCACTGAAGCCAGGGTACAGGGGACTTGCCCTTTCAGGCATGAGACCCCTCACATCTGGGTATGGGGGGGCTTATATACAACAGGAGCCAGTATAGAGGGGATTCGCCCCTCCAAGCAGAAGGCCCCTCCCACCTGATTGTCTGTGAGAGCTGGTACACCCTCTCAGCCAGGGTAGAGAAAAGTCACCCCTCTAGGTTGGAGACCCCTCCCACCTGGGTGTCAGGGGAAGCTCCTTAACTGCTGCAGCCAGGACAAAGTGGACTCGATCTTCCAGGCAGAAAACCCTTCTTACCAAGGTTTCAGATGGAGCTCATATACCCCAGCAGCCAGGGTAGAGGCAACTCGCACCTGAGACAAGAAACACCTCTCAACTGAGAATGGGAGTAACTCCTATACCGCCTTAACCCAGTAGAGGGCACTCGCCCCCCAGGCAGAAGACCCCTCCTACCTGGGTGTCAGGTGAGCTCATATACCCCAGAGCCAGGGTACAGGCAACTTGCACCTCCAGAAGGAAGACACCTATCACTTGTGGATGGGGGTAACTCCTACAACGCCTTAGCCCTGGTAGACAGGACTGGCCCCTCCAGTCGGGTAACCCCATAATCTGGGTGTCGAGAGAGCTCCTATACCGCCAGAGCCAGGGGAGATGGGACTTGAACCTCCAGGCGGAAGATCCCATCCATTCAGTTGTCAGGGGAGTTTATATACTCCCACAAGCAGGGTAGAGGGGACTTGCCACTAGAGGCAGGAGACCCCTTCTACCTGGGTGTAGAGGGGACCTCCTATGCCACTGAAACCAGGGTAGAGGGGACTTGCCTCTCTAGGCAGAAATCCCCCCTACACCTTGGTGTCAGTGGGAGATTCTTTACTACAGCAGCCAGAGTAGAGTGGATTCGCCCCTTCAAGCGAGAGACACATCTATCCTGGTTGTCAGGGAAAGTTAGTAAACCACTGCAGCCAGGGTAGAGGGGACTCGCCCCTTCAGGCGGGAGACCCCTCCCATATGGGTATAGCGGGGAGCTCATATACCACAGCAGACAGAATAGAGGGGACTCCCCCCTCCAAGCAGGAGACTCCTCCCATATGGGTGTATGGGACAGCTGGTACACCCCCTCATCCAGGGTAGAGAGAAGTCACCCCTCTAGGCCGGAGATCCCTCTCACCTGGGTGTCAGGTGGAGCTCATATATCCCAGCAGCCAGGGTAGATGCATCTTGCACCTCCAGATGAGAAACACCTCCCACCTGGGAATGGGAGTAACTTCTATATCCCATTAGCCTGGGTAGAGGGGACTCTCACCTCTAGGTGGAAGATCCTTTCCACCTGTGTGTGAAGTGGAGCTCATATAATCCAGCAGCCAAGGTAGAGGCAACTCACACCTCCAAGAGAGAGAAACCTCCCACCTGAAAATGGGGGTAACTCCTATACTGCCTTAGCCAGGGTAGAGGGGACTCGCCCCTCCAGGCGGAAGACCTTTTCCACCTGGGTGTCTGAAAAGTGGGAGTTTGTATACAGCTGTAGCTGAGGTAGCAGCAACGTTCCCTCCAGGCAGGAGACCCCTCCCACCTGGGTGTCAGGGGGAGCTCTTATACCACTGCAGCCATGGTAGAGGGTACTTTCCCCTTCAGATGGGAGACCCCTCCCACTTGGGTGTTGGGGGAAGCTCCTATACCACCACATTCAGAGAAGAGGAGACACCCCTCCAGGCAGAATACCCCTCCCACCTGGGTCCCATGGAGCTCCTAAATGGCTGCAGGTGGGGTAGAGGGAACTTAACTCTCAGATGGGAGACCTCTTCCACTTGGGTGTCCTTAGGAGCTCCTATACTGCTGAAGCAGGTTAGAGGGGTCTTTAGCCTCCTGCTCAAAGACTCCTTCAAGTTGGTTGTCAGGGGAGCTCCTATACCACAGCAGTTAGGGTAGAAGGGACTCCCACCTCTAGGCGGAAGACCCCTTTCACCTGGGTGTCAAGGGGAGTTCCTATACTGCTGCAGCCAGGGTAAAATGGACATGCCCTTCCAGTTGGGAGACCCCTCCCACCTGGGGGTCTGGATTAACTCCTATACCTCCGCAATCAGAGTAGAGGGGACTCGCCCTCCAATCGGGAGATCTCTCACACCTGGGTTTGAGGGGGAGCTCCTATGCTGCCACAGCCAGGGTAGAGTGAACACACCTGGCAGGTGGAAGACGCCTCCTTCCTGGTGTACTGGGACCTCTTATATTGCAAAAGATAAAGTAGAGGGGACTCGCACTTCCAGGCGGGATACCCCTCCCACCTGGGTGTCAGGGGAACTTGTATACTGACAAAGCCAGGGTAGAGAAGACTGGCCTGTCCATAATGAAAACCAGTCCCACCTGTATGTGGGGATGGGAGCTCATATACCACCACATCCAGGGTAGGGGGGACTTGCCCCTCCAGGCAGGAGACCCCTCTCACCTGGGCTTCAGCGGAAGCTCTTATACCACTGCAGCCAGGGTAAAGGGGACTCACAACTCCAGGAGGGAGACTCCTTTCACCTAGGTGTCCTGGGGTGCTTCTGCACTGCTGAAGCCAGGGTAGAGGGGACTCGCACCTCTAGGCGGGAGACCCCTCCCACCTGGTTGTCTGGGTGAGCTCCTATACCTCCTCAATCAGGGTAGAGGAGACTTGCCCCTCCAGGAGGGAGATCTCTCCCACCTGGGTGTGTGGAGGTGAGATTCTATACTGCCATAGCCAGGGTAGAGGGGACTCACCCCTACAGTTGGGAGACCTCATAACCTGGGTGTCATGGGGAGCTCCTATACTGCCAGAGCCAGGGGAGAGGGGACTCGACCCTCCAGGTGGAAGATCCCTTCCACCTGGTTGTCAGGGGAGTTCATATACTGCCACAGGCAGAGTAGAGGGGACTCCCACACGAGGCTTGAGACCCCTCTCACCTGGGTGTGGGGGGATATTCTTTACCACTGCAGCCAGGGTAGAGGGCACACACCCCTCCAGGTGAGAGACCCATCCAACCTGGGTGTCAGGGAAAGCTAGTAAACCGGAGAAAGGGGACTTGCCCCTTCAGGCGGGAGACGCCTCCCATCTGAGTGGGGTGGGGGGAGCTCATATACCGCAGCAGCCAGGTTAGAGGCAACTTGTACCTCCAGGTGAGAGACACCTCCCACCTAGGAATGGGGGTAACTCCTATACCGCCTTAGCCAGGGTAGAGTAAACTCGCCCCTCCAGGAGGAAGACTCCTCCCACATGGGTGTCTGGTGAGGGGGGGTTCGTATACAGCTGCAGATAGAGTAGCAGCCACTCTCCTCTCCAGGTGGAGACCCTTCCACCTTGGTGTGTGTAGAGGAGCTCATATACCACTGCATCCAGGCTAGTGGGGCCCACATCTCCAGGCAGAAGACCCCTCCTGCCTGGGTGTCATGGGGGAACTTGTATACAACCTTAGCCAGGGTAGAGGAGACTCATCCATCCAGGCGGGAGACCCCTCCAATCTGGCTGACAGCAGTAGCTCATATACCACCACAGCCAGGGTTATAAAGTACTTGCCCCTTCTGGCGGGAGACCCCTCCCACCAGGGTGTCAGTGGGAGCTCATATACTGCCACAGCCAGAATAAAGGGGACTCGCCCCTCTATGAGGGAGAGCCCTCCTACCTGGGTGTCTGGGGCAGCTTGTATACCTCCAGAGCCTGTGTAGCGGGGACTCACACCTCCAGGCAGGAGACCCTTCCCACCTGTGTGTCAGGGGGATCTCACATACTGCCACAGCCAGAATGGAGGGGACTTGCCCCTCCAGGCAGGAGACCCCTCTCACCTGGGTTTTAGCAGGAGCTCTTATACTACTGAAGCCAGTGTAGAGGGATCTTGCCCCTCCAGGAGGGAGACCTCTTCCACCTGGGAGTCCTGGGGAGCTTCTATACCGCTAAAACCAGGGTAGAGGAGACTTGCACATCTAGGCGGGAGCCCCATCCCACCTGGATGTCAGGGGGAGTTCCTACACCGCTTCAGCCAGGATAGAGCGAATTTACCCTTTCAGTCAGGAGACCCCCTCCCACCTTGGTTTCTGGGTGATCTCCTATTCCTCCACATCCAGGGTAGAGGGGAATTGCTCCTCCAATAGGGAGACCAATCTCAACTAAGTGTCCTGAAGAGTTTGATTACTGCAGCAGCCAGGGTAGAGGGGACTCGCCCTTCCAGGCGAGATACACCTTCCACCTTGGAAATAGAATAACTCCTATACAGCCTTAGCCTAGGTAGAGGGGACTCGCCGATCCAGGTGGGAGACCCCTCCAACCTGGGTGTCTGGTGAGGGGGAGCTCTTATGCAGCTGCATCTGGGGTAGTAGTGCCTGGCTCCTGCAGGTGGTAGATCCCTTTCTCCTGGGGATAGGAGGGGCCTCTTATACCCCCGAAGCCAGTGTCCTGTCTCCTTCATGTGGGAAAACCCTCCCACCTGGGTGTGGGGCATTAGCTTGTTTATGACTACAGCCAGGGTTGTGGGGACCCACCCCTCCTGGCAGGATACCCCTTCCACCTTATTGTCCAGGGAAACTTGTATACCACTTTAGCAAAGGTAGAAGAGACTCACCCATCCAAGTGGCAGACCCCTCTAACCTGGCTGCCAGTGGGAGCTCCAGGGTAGAAAGAACTTTCCCCTCCTGGCAGAAGACCCCTCCCACCAGGGTGTCAGAGGTGAAAGGAAAGTGACTACAACACTTGCAGTGACACTGCTTTATTGCAGAAGTGACAAAGGGGAGAGAGAGAGAGAGAGAGAGAGAGAGAGAGAGAGAGAGAGAGAGAGAAGAAAGAGAGAACCAGGGAGAGCAAAAGCAAGAGAGGGAGACAGAGAGAGCAAAAGATGGGAGCCCAGCAGGAGGGCAGGAGGGAGTTTTTATACCCAAATTCTAATGGGGTCTCTGGGTCTGCAAGCTGCTTTGTTGGCAGACAATGATTGGACCACACAGTAGGTGCTGAGGGTGTCATCTTCTGCCTTCAGGCAGATGGGACAGGGGTCAGATGTGGGTTTCTGTTGCACCAGACAGGTGAGGGTCAAGTGTTCAGCCTTGAGTGGGGTTGAGTATTCAGACTTGATGCAAATAGGTGATAAAAGGACCAGACAGAGGGGTGTTGAGTGCATGGGTTATCCTGCAGAGAACTTAGTTCAGCCTGTCCTGCACCTAACATTTCTCCCCTTTTGTTATTTATAAGTTAAGGGGGATAGGGGTGGCACAAAATCGTTTGGCTACTTCCTGATGAGAGGGGATGGAATAGGGCCTACCTGGAAGAGTGGGGAAATGTTCAGGGACAGGCCTGGGAATGGGTGGCTAGAGATAACGTCCAATGGCTATAGACAGTTATCTCTGAAGGGCAAAATCCATAAAGTTTCCTTGAAGCCATAGGTTTTCAACTATATCAAACCATTTCTGACTGGAGGAGATCCTTGGTATCAGCCATTGGTCCTGTCATAGGGACTTTAGGAAGTAACTGAGGTGGCTTGGTTAAATTTAGTAATGTTAAGGGTGACTGCCCAATTGCAGCCAGTGGAAGAGCTATTGCCTTGACCCATAAATTGAGAGTGGGTGGTGTCATCCTGGTGCTAAGTCACTTGGATGTTAAAGCACCATCTGTGGTTGGGATAGAAAATGAGGATTGGGGTTTGTGGGAGATGTGGATCCTCTAAGTGATGTTGAGGCCTTTGGAGACTGACTAGTTGAAAAACCTGAGAAATGAAGGCTGGTCCATTGTCTGACTGTATGGTGGCGGGAAGCCCAAACCTGGGAATTATCTCCACAATGAGGATGGAGGCAATGGTGTCAGCAATTTCCCTGGATAAAGGGAAGTCTTCTATCCAACCTGAAAAATTATAAACCAAAGTAAGTAGGTAGTGAAGCTTTTTGTACCTAGGCATGTGAGTGAAGTTGATCTATCAATCTTCATCTGGCTGGTGTCTCCTCATCTGATGTGTGGGGAGTTTAGGTTTGATGCTTCCTTGTGGGGATACTGTAGAGCAGGCAGAAAAAGTAGAGTGGACCTGCTGGAGAGTATTTTTCATTCCTAAGAAGTGAAAGAGGGGTTGTAGAAAATGGAAAGGGGGTTAGAGAGGGTTTTAGATGGGTGCAGAGTCTCTGGAGCCAGAGGAGTTTGTCATGAGTCATAGGTCTCCTTCTTAAGCATCAGGGCTGGTAGTCTTACAGAAGTAGTTGATTGACTGGCTGGTTGGTGAATTCATGTCTGATCTTGCAGGAACTTCTGTAGGCAATTTAATGGTCATGGTCTTATTAGGAGAAACATAGGGGTCCTCCAAGGGGGAGGAGCCAAGGTCATACTTGACTGAACATTTCCCATAGAGTCTGTTGGCCCAGTTGCTGTCTCCTCTTTTGTAGCTGTTCTCTCCTTCATTACTCCAAGGAATGACTGTGTTTGAGCTTAACTGCTTTTCATAGGTCTTTAAGATTAAGCTGGTCAAAATTGACTTTGTTTCTATCTACTGTTAAGAGTCAGCCAAGTTCCCATAGGGGTCGCTCGTGGGAGAACTTTAGAGCAGCTTCTTAGTTCTGCTAGTGCTATTTGTGCTAGGATTGGTCCAGGTCTTGCTTTGCCATGTGGCTTCCCTTGGAAGCATCAGGGATGTCTCCTGTCTCCAATGACCCTCTTATTCACAGCAAGTGCACTGATTGGCTTTTCATTTTCCAGTGATCTCATTAATCTCCCTGATTAGGTGGTTATGTGGCCCAGAGTTGCAAAGCTCTTTAGAGGAGTTCTCTGTTCCCTAGATTTAGACTGACTCAGAGGCTAAGAGCCAAATATTCTTTTGGGTTTTTTTTTTTGACCATTTTAATTTAACTTTAAGTCTTGATCTTAAACATCCAGCAAAGTCAGTTTCACCAGTCTTAAATTAAGAGTACTGGGCTTTAGCTGAAGTCTGGCCTACTTTGGCGTCATTCTGTCATGTAGTAAGATGGGAAACAGAGCCTTATCTTAGGTAAGGTGGGGATCTTTATAAATCTTGGGTAAAGTGTTCTGGTATTGAAGCTGATCTTTGCTTTTAAATATCATTTTATAAAGTTTACATGTATTGTTGTTCAAGGTCACATAAATATTAGAAAACACAATATGATATTACATTTAAATTGTAACCCAGTGTATAGAACTTTACATAAATTTATTGATAATAGGTCCAGTTATAGAAAATTGAATGATATAAATAAATCTGCAACATGTTATTTTTAAAAGCCTAAAATTACCATGGAAACTTTCAAAGAACACTAGCTCTATATAATGATTTTTTTAAGGCTTTTATCTTAAAGGTTTATATACCTGGAAAATATGAACCCATTTAATATACAAAGAAGAGTAATAGTACCACAATTACTATTGATGTTTTTAAATCAATCAAGTTTAGCTCTTAAAGAAATGACATATTATAATATCGCAAAATAATAATTGTTGTTTGACCATAGTTGTATATTGCTTAATTCCTTCAAGATTACTGGCTCAAAAAACTTATATAACCCACTTACACAGACCTTCTTTATCACTTACTTAAACCTATATAGCAAACGTATACACACCTTCTTTATCACTTGCTTAAACTCTCTTATTTACTTAATCATATAGACTTTCTTATCCAGAAACCTTTTTTCCCTTCTATTAAATCTATACCTAGAACCTTCTAATTTCTCTTTCCCATCTGTTAACCCCTTATTTATTCACATCTTGAAACAGGACTTGTAAATTTCTAAATTCAGGAAAAATATTCCATTTTAATAAGAGATACTTTGTTATTTGCAGTACACAATCAATCACATCTGTTTCCTATTTCATGAAAACATAAACAATGTTTAAGGATATAGAATTATACTGTTGTAGGGATGGACAAGAGGCAAAGCACCTAAGATAGTACCAAAAAAAGGTAAACACTTTTATTTGGTTGCAGTTAGATTCAGAGGGCACAGCTTCCGCTGTAATCAATTAATCCCATGAACCCCAAGTTTAGGTAGTTTCATAATTTTGTAACAAGCATGTAAGGGGTGGGGCTCAGAAGTTCACAGTCTGCAGAAGTTTACATAAAAACAGATTTTTTTCTCTGTTCTGGACAAGTTAACCCTTCAAAGACACCTGAGAAGGGGAGAGCTTCATTTTCACTTTCTTTTCACCCCCTGCCAGCTGTTACCATGGAGCCCAGTTGGTAACTTCTTTTATCTTAGAAATGTAGCCATCTCTGTGAAGACAGGCTCAAGGCCAGAGGTCTTGTTTACATATTTTTGTGAAAAACTATTAAGGGGTGTCCAGCACCTTTTTTTTCCAGCCAGTGGCCAAGTAAAACAGGACAACATGAAAAGAGAAAGTTTTATCTACATTAAACTTTTCTGTCGAGATTCTTTGCTGACAGTTCTATAACCAGCCATGGAGAAGATTTCTGGAGAAGGTTTTAGGACTTTGCTGTGGGCCTGGGTAGGGAGGGGGAAGATGGGAAGGTGAGGCTGAGAGCAGCTATAATGGATCTGAGAATGAGAAAGGAGATGTAAAAGAATAATGGGAAAGGGGTTTGGGATTTTACCTAGCAACGAAAACTTGAGCAGCAGAACAGGTAGAGCAGAAGGGAGAATGGAAATGAATATCCCAAAAAGCCTGTAAGGGATGTTAAATTCTTAGTAACCTGTTTTCAGTGATAACAAAGCAACTTTAAAGGCCATTTTCACCAGATCTTGGATAGGGATCCAAGGGCTCTCCTCAGCTAGTTTATGATTTGGGTTATCTGGTAAGAGGACCTGGTGGGACCAGGTGTGGGCACTGACAGGAGAAAAGAGGAGTGAGTGGGTGGAGGGATGAATTCAGTACCTGCTACCCCAGCAAGGGGGCAACATTTGAGGAAGGGCAGTGAGGTTTTTGATCTAGTAATTGAAGGGGGAAACATCAGGTTATTGAGGTTGGGGAGATGGTGGAGAGGCTGGGGCAGAAGGTTGAGGGTGAGGACCTGTTCAAGACAAGTGATAGAATGAAGGTTCATCAGCAGGGCTAAAAGTAGTGGATGAGTCTGAAGGAGTAGAAGATTTGGTATCAGTTGTTGTGGGGGTTCGTTTGCATGCTAGAAAAATTTGTAGAGGTTTGCAAGAGGTTCAAAGACCAGAATTGCATCAGAGGAAAAAGAAAGCTTGGACATTGGGGCTCCTTATCCATTTTTTTGAATGCTCACAGTAATTGTAAAGATCCCTTAGAATGGAGGGATTCAGAGACCCAAAAGGGGATCATTTATTTGGGTTTTCTAGGGGATAAGTGGGCCAATCCTGGGTGCTACATTTGATCAATTTTGGGGGTTTGATGTCCAGTGTGAAGGAGAGGGTTTTGAGGTTATCCAAGAGGCATTGTAAAGGAGAGTCAAGCAGCAGAGAGGACACATTACCCATGTTGCAAACATATTATGATGGAGAGGAAAGGGGACGCAAATGCAGTATAGGGTAGAAAAAAGGAAATGCAAAGGTAGTGTAAGGGAGAAGGAGGAAACTGATGTTTTGCAAAAGGGTCATCCTCATTAGAGCCAAAAATCAGGAGTGCCTAGTGGCAGGTTCGAGTTGCAGAGATTGGTTGTCACTGAATCCTGACAGTAGAGGCTCCCATCCTGGATGAGGCCAAAGCCATGTGAGACCTTGCCTAAGGCATTTTGGGACTCCTGCTGGAGAGGCCAGAGACTCCAAGGGCCAGAAAGAGCGGGGGAGAGAGAGGAAGGGGAGGGTTAGTGTATCTCTAGCAGACAAGTCTTAAAAGTACAAGTACTAAAACTTTAAGACAGCCACCAAAACCGTAAAGGTCTGGGTGGGGTGTGATGTTTAGTTCTCTGTTATGTGTTCCTGGAGGTTACACAGTCCTTTGAGGCTGACCTACAAAACCTGTGGTGGTAAACCAGCAGCTGGGAGGGGAAAGGGAAATAATTTTGAACCCAAGAATCCAATCTGCCTAAGGAAGGAGTCCCTGAGGGCCACCATGGCCTTGAAGGCTGTGATGGCATGATTTTCTCCCCACAGGAAGGCAAAGAGGTTCCAGAAGATCAAAGGTCAAATCCTCCTGACACCACCATTGGGTTTAGTACTCCAGGAAGGGGAAACTCAGCAATTGAAGGCCGGGAGTGTCTGTAATTCTGTCAGTGGAGAAAATGGGTTCAGTTCATGCAGTGAGTGGCACTTCTGAAGAAAGAGGGACCCAAAACTGGGTTTCAACCTTCTTCCCGGGTTTTATTTATTTATTTATTTATCTATTTATTTTTAGTTTTCGGCGGACAACATCTTTGTTTGAATGTGGTGCTGAGGATCAAACCCGGGCCACACACATGCCAGGCAAGCGCGCTGCCTTTTGAGCCACATCCCCAGCCCCCTTCCAGGGTATTGGCACCAATGAAAGGAAAGTGACAACAACAGTTCAGAGTGACCACTGCTGTACTGCACCAGTGAAAAAGAGGAGAAAATGAGAGAGAGGAAGAGAGAGAGGACGAGAGAAGAAAGAGAGAGCAAGCGAGAGTGAAAGCCAGAGAGAGCAAGAGAGGGGGGCCCAGCAGGAGGGAGTTTTTATACCCAAATTCTAATGGGGTCTTTGGGTCTGCAAGCTTTCTTTTTGACAGACAATAATTGGATCACACAGTAGTTGCTAAGGGTGTCATCTTCTGACTTCAGGCATATAAGGCAGGGGTAAGATGAGGGTTTTTGTTGCACCAGACAGGTGGGGGTCAAGTGATCAGCCTTGAGTGGGGTTGAATATTCAGACTTTATGCAAACAGGTGATAAAGGACCAGCCAGAGGGGAGTTTGAGTGTGTGGGTTATCCTGCAGCAAATGTTTGTTCAGATACCCTACAGACAACTTATTTCAGCCTGTCCTGCACCTAACAAGGGGGAACACATATACTGCCACAGTCAGGATAGAGGGGACTCGCCCCTCCATGTGTGAGACCTTTCCCTACTGGGTAACCTGGGGAGCTTGATTACTGCAGCAGCCAAGCTAGAGGGGAAATGCCCTTACAGGTAGGAAATCCCTCCCACCTGGATGTGTGTGTGGAGGGGGCTCATATACCACTACAGCTAGGGTAGAGGGAACACGCCCCTGGAGGTGGAAGACCTCTACCACCCTGGTGTACTGGGAACTCTTATATGTCAAGAGCTAAAATAGAGGGGACCTGCCCTTCCAGGTGGGATACCCCTCCTACCTGATGTCAGGGGAGCTTGTATACTGCAAAAGCCAGGGTAGAGGGGACTCGCCCATCCATGTGAAAGATCACTCCCACCTGTGTGTAGGGAAGTGCTTGTATACTGCCTTAGCCAGGGTAAAGAAGACTTGCCCCTCCAGGCGGGAGAAACTTCCCATCTTGGTGTCTGGAAGAGCTTGTATACTGCCACAGCCAGGGTAGAGGGAACTCATTGTTCCAGTTAGGAGATCACTGCCACCTGGGTGTCCAGGGGAGCTCATATACCCCATAGCCAGTATAGAGGGGACTCACCCCTCCAGCCAGGAGATCCCATAACCTGGGTGTTGGGGGGAGCTCCTATACTGTCAGAGCCAGGGGAGAGGAGACTCAACCCTCCAGGTGGGAGATCCCTTCCACCTTGTTGTAAGGGGAGTTCATATACTGCGACAGTCAGAGTAGAGGGGACTCACCATTAGAGGTGGGAGACCCCTCCCACCTGGGTATAGGGGAGAGCCCCTATACCACTACAGCCAGCTTCAAGGGGATTTCCTTCTCCAGACCAGAGATCCTCTCACCTGGGTGTCAGGGGAAGATCCTTTACCGCAACAGCCAGTGTTGAGGGGACTTGCCCCTCCAGGCGAGAGACCCATCAAACCTGGGTGTCAGGCAAAGCTAATAAACCAATGCAGCCAGGGTAGAGGTGACACACCCCTTCAGGTGAGAAACCCACCCACCCACCCGGGTGTGATGGGGGAGGAGCTCCTATACCTCTGCAGCCACGGTAGTGTTGACTCCACCCTCCAGGAAGGAGGCCCCTTTAATCTGGGTATGGGGGTAAAGGGGATTCGCCCCTCCAGGTGGAAGACCCCTCCCACCTGAGTGTCAGGGGGAGCTCATATCTGGAGCTCATATCTGGTCAATATGGGCAGGTCCTTTAGTCCCTTGCAGGGGCATCTGGAGTGCTCTCATCTGGGTGGTGGCTCTGGTCTTGGGACAAATCTTCCACCTTAATCTTGGGAGGTGAAAGAGTCATTGGTTCTAGGAAGTCTTTGACTCTAAGGACACCAAAGAGGAAGGAATAGCTAGTATTGGGGGCCATCAATTGTTGTTTCTGAGGATGACAATGCTGAGGGGACAGTTTGCTGTCCCAGTGGTCTTGG
This sequence comes from Ictidomys tridecemlineatus, assembly GCF_052094955.1. Lineage (NCBI taxonomy): Eukaryota > Metazoa > Chordata > Mammalia > Rodentia > Sciuridae > Ictidomys > Ictidomys tridecemlineatus. The sequence continues at coordinate 355,559 of NW_027520968.1, forward strand.
CAAAGTTGGGTAGAGTGGTACATAAGGTGGTGTGTCCTCTTCTGGCTCATGGGGAAAACTGTTTCCCTTTTTGCTTTTCCTCCATCAGGTATTCTGGTTAGCTGCTTTCCACTGGGTCTTAGAGACCACTAGGCTCCCGGCTAACATCAGCTTGGACTGTCTATCTAGACAGGCTCTCAACCAAGAGCGCTGTTTCTGTACTATCTCTTCTCAGCAATCAATGTAAGAGAAATCATTCAGGGACTCCAACAAAATCAAAAGGACCTCAGCAAAGACTCTCTCATCTGAAGAGCCTTCTGGTACCCAGCCCACAACTTGGGTGGGCCATTCTAATTCTGAGAGTATACCACATTTGTGGACTGAGTTTCACCCTACAGTTACCAGGAAAATCTTCCTAAAGGTTTCTAACATACATTTCAGAAGGTGCAGTTTTCTTTGTGTGCCTCTAATGTACCAGCCTGCATTGGCATTGCACACTTAGGACAAGACTTGCTTTGTCCATCTCAGGCTGTTCCCCTTGTGGGGACTCAGGGGCCTCTTAGCATTGTGAGTTGGCATCAACCCCAAACCTGGAGGTTTCACCTAGATGTTGTTGGTGAAATTCTATCATAGACTGTATGGAGTCCTCGGATCAGGACTCCACACTCACTTCTGCCCTGGGGTTGGGTTGGAAACCTTTTATTTGTCCATCTCATTTGCATAATTTTCCCACAGACATGGTCAGAAAAAAAATTCTGTATTGCCTAAATTCCAACATTTCCAAACCAAACAAAAAGGGAATCATGGTTTCCCATGTACTCACTGACCCTGAACACAGTCTACTTGGGAGACTCCCCAGGTCTTTTTCAACTCCAATCACTTTGGAGAATACTCAGGACCCAACAGAGTTTGATCAAGCCTCTCTTTCACCAACTTAAGCCTCGAAGGGGAAGTCAGGTGGGCTTCAAAAACAAATGGACCTAGGTCCTAACTGTTCAGTTGGATAGTGCTCCAAAACCCAAATTCTGGTTGCTGCTGCCTGTGGGTTCCTTTGTGCTCCGGGGTGGCAGCCCCAAATACTGGGTGAGTCAATCCTTTTTCAGGCCAAGAGGGGCCTGGATGCACCAAGGGGAACCCTGGCCCCCACCACCCCAGGTAAGTGGGTCCCAAGATACAAGAGAGGCACAATAGCCTTCCCTACCTCCTCTGTCCCATCTGGGTTCCCCCAAATGTTGTAGGGACAAATGAGGCAAGGCACCGAACATAGGAGGAAACAGTTTTATTTGGCTTCAGCCAGGATCAGAGGGCACAGCTTTTGCTGTCATCAATCAATCCCATGAAACCCAAGTTCAAGTAGTTTCAGAATTTTATACCCAGTATGTAAGGGGAGGGATTCAGAAGTTCACAGTCTGAAAAAGTTCACATAAAAACAGCTTTTTCTTTCACTGTTTTGTGCAAGTTAACTCTTCAAGGACAACTCCTGAAAAGAGGAGAGCTTCTTTTCCTCATTTTTTCTCTTCCTGCCAGTTGTTACAATGGTGACCAGTTGGTAACATATCTTAAGAATATAGACATCTCTGTGAAGCCCAGCTCAAGGACACCAGCCTTGTTTGTACATTTTTACAAACTACTATACTGGATATGTTTGTGAAAAACTAGTAAGGGGTGCCCAGCACTTGGAGTGCTGGTATCTTCTCAGGCAGTAGCCAAGTAAAACAGGGCAATAGGAAAATAGAAAGTTAATCAACATTGAACTCTTTTGCAGAGACTCTTTTGCTGACAGTCCTAAAAACAGCCATGGTGAAGAATTTGGAGAAGCCCAGTTAAGGGGATGACACTTCAATACAAGGAGAACAGAGGGGAGGCATAGGAGGGGGCTCAATGAAAGGGCTTGAAATCAAGGGAAAGGGACTGTTGCAGTAATTCACTTGCAGGTCAGCATGGGAAAACAAAGAAGAAGAAGCAGAGCAAGCAAAGCAGCAGCAGAAAAAAGTCCTTTATTGTTTACAAGCAATCTTTTTATAGTATTGTGAACGAAAAATGCAGCCTTCCAACTACAATAAATCAGGTCTTTCAGCTAATTAAACATAGCACACAGAAGTTTTACTTTTTAATCAGAAGTGACCCGCTTCTCATGGCTAATCTACTCTCGGCCTGGAGTATGCTGAGCTCTGCTCTTTGTTTTGAACAGATAAAAAATTTTCTCAGCGCTCTCCTAGCCCACTTGGTAGAACATCCCGTTTGCAGGCAAGTCCTCCCAAGGTCAGCAGACACCTCGTTTTCAAGCATGTCTGTTGTTACCTATCTAAACCTTGAAGGAGCCTCTCGATTGCGAGCAGACTCTCCCAGGGACAGCAAACATCTCCTTTTCAAGCATGTCCGCTGTTACTTTATCTAAACCTTGAAGGAGCCCCTCGTTTGCGAGCAAGCCCTCCCAAGAACAGCAGACACCTCATTTTCAAGCATATCCGCTGTTGCCTTTCTAAATCTTGACAGAATATCCTGTTTGCAGGCAAACTCCATCAAGGACAGTAATAGTAACGCAGTCACATTTGATTCTCTACAAGGGACAGGGTCCTGGAGAAGGGCAGCCTCAAGCAAGGAGCCAGGCCCAGGAATGGAGATCAAAGTGCATTGGCCTGGGAAGGGGTCCCATGAAAACAAACAGGGCTAGGAAGGGGAGGGAGGGGAGAAAAGAATGTGGGTGGTGCAGGTAGAGGAGGGCTCAAGCCCAGGTCCACTGATGTGTGTGAGGTTTGGGAAGCAAGGCCCAGGCTGAGGGAGGATAAGAGTCCAGAAAAAGGGAAAGGGCTACATTTTCCCAAAGAGAGCCTGCAGGGCAAAAGTCCAGGTCCAGTCCCTTGGCCCTGGTAAGAATTCTGGTAATGGGATCAGGAAAAGGGGCACCACAAGGACAGTGACAACAGGTGGTCTCAAAGAGGGCACAGCAGGAAGTGCTTGAGGATGCCTGGTGATGGGGGTGGGGCAAGACCCCAGCAGAGAAACCAGGCTAGGGACTAAGAAGAGTGCCCCATCCTGAGAAAGCAGGGAAGGGCGAGGCCTGTGAAGGAAGGCAGCATTAGGGTTCTGCCATGCATGGAAGCCAAGGGAGCAGGGAAGCAGCCCAAAGGAGGGGCAAGCAAAGAGCAAGAAGAGCCACCAGAGGCTAAGTGACGAGACAGGCCAGGGAATCAAGAGAAAAGGACCAGGGCTGGGACCAGGGAATCAGGACAGTGGACATGGCAGAGAGGGAGGGCAGGGGATATGGGAATTGGGGAGCAGGCTCCAGGCCCAGGGTCATTGTCAGGACTCAGTTTTTCAAGAGTAGGACTAAGGGTCCAGGGAGAGCAAGAGGCCCAGACTAGAGACAGGGCTCTTTCCCATGAGGTGCTCTGCCCAGATGGGGGCCTGGCAAAAGATGAGGGCCAGGAGGAGGAGGATGGGAGGGCAGGGTGGGTGGTCATGGTGGGTGCAGAGAGGGGCAAAAGCCAAGACCCAAGCCACGCAAGAGACTGATCCCACCAACAGAGCATTAGAAACCCAAGAAGCAAGAAGCCAGCACTCCAGGGGAATTCATGAGTGAAAGGAGAGGAAGGGTTGGCACTAGGATGTTGAAAAAAAGGGCAGAGCAAAGGATACCCAGTGAAGGGTACTAAGGCGCCCAAGAAAGGGTCTCCAGATAATCCCCAATGCACAGTGACACATTGCGATGCCACACAACATGAGGAATGCAGTCCAGGGCTCAGTCAAGCAAGAGTTCTGAAAACTGAAGCACAAAACGTCAGGGTTAAGGAGAACTGGGTTGGAGTAGGGGCAACCTACCCTATATGCAAGGCTAGATGATAGGAGAGAAAAGGGAGATGATTGCGCAGGGCAAGGTCAGCAGATGGCCCAAGTCCACTGCCATGTGTCAAGGTTTGGAAGGCAAAGGGAGCCCAGAGGAGGGGCACGGCTGGGTTTTCCATAGAGAGCCTTCAGGGACCAGAGGCCATCCAATTCCACTCCTCTGCCCTAGGTTGGTAGAATCTCACAGAGAGTCCAGGACCAAAGAAGGGCAATGTGAGGGGACACCTTGGTCAGGAATTTGGGGCAGGGTTGGTGGGGAGCCAGGACCCCTTTGAGGATCCCAGGCTCGGGAGAAATAGTGTGAGGGGAGGATCCAGGCAGTGCCAGGATATCACAGTACAAGGACAACAGAGAGGAGGCCCAGGAGGGGGCCAAATAAATGGGCTGAAATCACAGGACATGGACAGGATCCTGGAAAAGGGCAGCCAGGAATTCAAGCAAGGGACAAGGCCAAGAAATAGAGAGCCAAGTGGCAGGACCTAGGCTGGTGTCTCGTGAAAACAGACAGGGTTGAAAAGGGAGGATAGAAATGGGATTGGAGTTGCAGGAATAAGAGGGCTCAAAGACCAGGTTCACTGCTGGGCATTAGGGTTGGGGAGTAGAGCCTAGGCTGATGGAGGCCAAAGGGTCCAGGCAAGTGACAGGGCTACATTTTCCCAAAGGTAGCTCAAAGGGCCAAAAGGCCAGTCAAGTCCCTGGCCCTGGTGTGCATCCTAGTAAAGGGATCAGGAAAAGGGGTGCGGCAGTTACAGGGACAACAGGAGGTCCAAAGAAGGGTACAGCAGATTAAGCCAAAGGATGTGTGTTGTTGGGTTGGGGGCCAGGACCCCAACAAGGAGACCAGAGTAGGAACCTGGATGTGGTCCCATGCCAGACAGAGCAGGGAAGGACAGGACCAGGCAGGCGGGCAGCAGTACAGAACCCTACTGGAAGGGAATCCAAGGGAAGCAGAAAATTGGCCCAAATGAGGGGCACAAAGTCAAAGCCCAGGGACAATGGGAGCTACAAGGGGCACAGGAGACTCCAGGGAGGAGCCAGGCCAGGGAATTTAGAGCAGAGGGACAATGCTGTAGCAGGGGACACAGGACAGTATACAGGGCCAGAGAGGGGAGGCAGGGAATCCGAGAGGCTACAGGCAGGCTCAAGGCCCAGGGCCACTGCCAGGTGTCCAAGTTCCGTGTTCAGGACCAAGGGCCAAAGGACAGCAAGGGCCTTGGCGAGGGACAGTTTTCTTTTCCCATAAAGTGCCTTGGCTCAGATGAGAATCCAGGGCCATTTTACAGGCAAAGGGGGCCTGGCAAGTAACGGGGCCCAGGAAGAGGGCAACAGGAGGGCAAAGTGCAAGGTCATGGTGGGTGTGGACAGGGCCCATAGCCAGGACCCAAGCAAGGAGCCCAAGCAAGGGTCTCATCCGACTGACCAAAAATGAGAGACCCAAAGAGCAGGAGGCTCCCGGGTGTGCCCAAGTAAAACACAAGGAGATAGGAAGAATGGGGAAACATGAGAATGAAGAATCAGCTGGAAACACAGGGCAAACCAAGGGAAGTGCACTAGGAGCCCCAAAACAGAATGACACCAGGCAAAGCCACATGATGCCATGGGACTCAGGTACACAGTCAGGGGCTCAGTTGAATGTTCAGGGTCAGGGAGGCTGGGTTGGGGTTGTAGCAGCATTGAAGGCCAGAGGGCTGGTGAGAGAAGGGCGGGAATTGTGCAGGGCATGTCTGGAGCAAAGCACACTTCCCCTGCCAGGTTTCAGGTTTCTGGCAGTGAGGGAAATCAGGCAAGGGGCAGGGCTGTGTTTCCATAAGGAGATGTCAGGATGTATAGGCCAGTAGTCTGCCCTGAGTGAATATATCCTCAGAGAGGGACCAGAAGCAAAGGGGGGCCAAAGGAGGAGACTGTGAGGAGATGCCTTTCATCCAGATGTGGTAGGGGGGGGGAGTTGGTGGGGAGCAAGGACCCAATCAAGTACCAAGTCTAAGCAGAAGCAGTGAAGGGAAGGGTCCAGGCAGTGCCAGGATACCACAACAGAAAAAAAAACAGAGGGGAGGCATATCAGAGCCCTGAGTAAGGGGCCTGAAATCAAGGTACATGAGCAAAGTCCTCAAGCAGGTGGCCAGGGTTTCAAGCACGGAGCCAGGCCTAGGAATAGAGATCCAAATGCAAGGGCTGGGGCCAAGGCATATGAAAACAGTCAGGGCTGGTGAGGGGAGGGAGGCAAGGGAGAGAGTTGGTGGCACTAAGGAGGGAGGTTCAAGGCCCACTGCAGGGTGTCAGTGTCTGGGAGCAGGGCCGGGAGCAGGCTGAGGGAGGCCAAATGGCCTATGCAAGGGGAAGGGCTACGTTTAATAAAATAGAGCCCATGGGGCCAAGAGGCCAAGTCTAGTCTTCTGGCCTGGGTGAGTATCCTGGAAAGGGATCAGGAAAACGGACCTGGCAGCGACTGGAATAACAGGAGGGCCAAAGGAGGGCATAGCCTGAAGGGCCAGAGAACTGGTGTGGGTGGAATGTGGGCAAGAATACAAGCAAGGGGCTGGGGATGTGGCTCAAGTGGTAGTGCGCTCGCCTGGCATGCGTGCGGCCCGGGTTCAATCCTCAGCACCACATACCAATAAAGATGTTGTGTCCGCCGAGAACTAAAAAATAAATATTAAAAATTCTCTCTCACTCTCTCTCCTCTCTCACTCTCTCTTTAAAAAAAAAAAGAATACAAGCAAGGATCCCAGATTAGGGACCTAGAAGAGGGCCCTTGTCAGGGGAGAGCTCGGAAGGGTGGGGCTGGTAAGATGCAGCTGCACTAGGGTACTGAAGTATAGGGAATCCAATGGGAGCAGGGAAGCAGCCCTAGAGAGGGGCCCACACACCAAGCCCAGGAAAACACTGAGCAAGAAGGGCCACCAGAGGCTCAAGTGAGGAGCCAGGCCAGGAAATTAAGAGACAAGGGCTGGGTCACGGGCCTCAGGTAAGTGGACAAGGGTGGAGAGAGAAGGCAGGGAATCTGGCAGGGTGGAGGCAGGCTCCAAGCCCAGGGCCACTGCTAGGTTTCAGGGTTCTGGGGCAGAACCAAGGGCCCAGGGAGAGCAAAGGGCCCAGGCCAGGAGCACGGCTCTGTTTTCTATAAGGCACACAGGCACGGATGAGAATCCAGGGCCAGGGACTGGGAAAAGTTGGCTGGCAAGGGAAGGGGGCCAGGAAGAAGGCAAGGGGAGGGCTCCATAAGAGGTCACAGTAGGAGTGGAGAGGGGCGAGAGCCAGGAACCAAGCAAGGAGACCAGGCAAGGGACAGACCTGACCCAAGATGATAAGAGACCCAAGAAGCAGTGGACTGCACAAGAGGAAAGCAGTGAAAGGGAGGAAGGAGCAATGCGATGATGAGGAGACCGCTGGTGGGCAGGTGGTACAAAGGGCACCAAGAAGAGTGAGGTAGGTAGCATTAGAAAGGGGCTCCCACATCCAAACCAACATGAAGAGATGCCATGTGAAGCCATGCGACACTACCCCACATGACGAACGAACACAGTCAGGGGCCCAGGTGAGGAGCTAGGCCTGAAAACTGGGTGGAGGGCTGGGTTGGGGCAGGAGCAACATGCAAGGGGAGAGGACAGGGGAGGTAAAGGAGAGGATCAAAAAGAGCAAGGTCTGCACAAGCCCATATCCACTGCCAGGTGTCAGGGTTCGGGCAGCCAAAGGGGCCCAGGCAAGGGGCTGGGCTCTCTTTCCCATAGGAACCTTCAGGGCACAGAGGCCAGCCAATTACACTCTTCTGCCCCAGGTAAGTAGATCCTCAGGGAGGCACCTGGACTACAGCATGGCTGGGGCAGGTAGGGAGAGGAGATAGTAAAGATAGTGGCACACATGGAGAAAGGCTCAAGGCCCAGGTCCACAGATAGGTGTCAGGGTTGGGGAACATGACCTGGGCTGAAGGAGGCCAAAGGACCCAGGCAAGGGGCAGGGATACTTATTCCTTAGGGAGCCAGGAGGGCCAATAGGCCAGGTCCACTCCCCTGGCATTGGTGTGAATCCTGAAAAACGGATCAGAAAAGTGGCTTGGAAGGGACCAGAATGAAAGGAGGGCCAAAGAATGGCACAGTGGGAAGGGCCAAAGGATGGGTGCTGATGGGGTAGGGCCTGCACCTCAACAAGGAGGCCAGGTTAGGGACCTAGAGGAGGGCCCCTGCCAGGGGAGAACAGGAAAGGGCAGGGCTCAGCAGGCGGGCAGCACTAGTGGACTGCAGTGTAGGAACACCAAGGGGAGCAGGGAAGCAGCCCAAGCAAGGGGCCCGCAGTCAATGCTCAGGCATGTTCTGAGCCACAAGGGCCATCAGAGGCTTAAGCAGGAAACCAGGACAGGGAAAGGAGAGCCAAGAGCTGGGGCAGGGGGCTCAGGACAGTGGACAAGACTTGGGAAGGAAGACAGGGTATCCAATGGGCAGGCAGGTACAGGGCCACAACCAGGTGTTAGGGTTCTGGGTGCTTGAGCAAGGAGCCCGGGTGAGAGGTAGGGCTCTGTTTCCCATAAGGCACCTGGCACAGATTAGAATCTAGGACCAGGGACCTAGCAAAGGAAGCCTGGTAAGGGAAGGGGGACAGGGGTAGGGTGAGGCAGGGCATGGCGGGGGATCCTGGTAAATGCTCAGATGGGCGAGACCCAGGACCCAAGCCAGCAGCCCAGGAAAGGGACCCACCCAACCGTTCTTGGATGAGAGACCCAAAGAGAAGGAGACCCACAAGCGCCAGAGGAATTTGCAAGGGGAAGGCGAAGAAGAGGTTGCATGAGGACAAAGAGAAAAGCACAAGGCACCTAGGGGAGCCCGCTGGAGGGCACAAGCAAGAGGCTCCTAGGTCAGACCCAATGCAAAGGGACTCCATGCCATGCTAAAGGACATGAGGAAAGGGGTCAGGGGTTCAGGCAAGCAGCCAGGTCCTGGGACTAGAGCGCAACAGACCAAGGTTAGGGAAGGCTAGTTTAAGGTTAGGGCAGCATGCAAGGTGAGAGGGCACTGGAGAGAAGGCAGGGGATTTCTCAGGGCTGGGTTGGAGCAAATCATATGTTTACTGCCAGGCACCAAGGTTCAGGCAGTAAAGGGGACACAGGTGAGTGGCAGGGCTGTGTTTCGCACTAGGAGCATTCAGGGTGCAGAGGCCAGCCAATTCTGCTCCTCTGCCCCAGGTGAGTAGATCCTCAGAGAGGGACCTGGACTGAAGGAGGGCAAAAGCAGGCACTGTGAGGTGATACCTGTGGACCAGAGTTTGGAGTGGGGGTCAGTGGAAATCCAGGACCCATTTGAGGAGCCCAGGCTAGAAATAAGCAAGGAGAGCAGAGGGTCTGGGCAGTGCCCTGATAACTCAGCAAAAGGGGAACAGAGGGGAGTCACAGGAGGGGGCCAGTAAAAGGGGCCTGAAACCAAAGGACATGGACAGGGTCCTCGAGAAGGGTGGCCAGGGGCTCATGAAAGGAATTGGGCCCAGAAATGAAGAGACAAGCACTAACACCTTGGCCTGGATGAATGAAAAGGAACATGGTTGTTTGTGGGAGCTCTTATACCTCTGCAGCCTGGGTAGAGCAGACTGGCTCCTCCAGGTGAGAGACCCCTCCCACCTTCGTGTCCACACTAGCTTGTATTCTGCCTCAGCCTGTGTAGAGGGGACTTGCCCCTCCAGGCAAGAGACCCCTCCCACCTTGGTTTGTAGAGGCTCCTATACAGCTGCAGCCAGGGTAATAGGGACTCGCCCCCTCCAGGAAGAAGACTTTTCACTTGGATGTCTGAGGGAATTCATATACCTCCACATGCAGGGTGGAGGGGACTCACCCCTCCAGGTGGAAGACCCCTCTCTCCTGGGTGTCTGGGGAAACTCCTATACCTCCCTAGGCAGGGTAGAGGGGACTCGCCCATCTAGACAGGAGACTCCTCCCAACTGTGTGTCAGAGAAGCTAGTACACCACTCCAACCAGGTTAGAGGGTACTCCGCCACCAGTCGGGAGACCCCTCTCACCTAGGTGTCTGGGGGATCTTGTATACCACAGCAGCCAGGTTAGAGGGGACTCGCCTGTTGGGATCCACAGCCTAAGGGGCCCCAGCAAACTTCCCCAGCTGATTGGCTCATCTGCGGTGATACTCATTGGGCTGTTTCCTCGCCCTTTCAGACCACGGAGCTGCTCACTGGGGGACTCTTTTGGCTCCACCAACGCGACCCAGCCGATCAGCCTCAAGAGCTGGAGGAGTGGGGGTTGAGAGGCTTGCAGGAAGCCGGTGGTGGCAGTTGAGCTCTAAAGGAATTCCTGAAGAGCTTGTGTGGTGCTGAGTGTGTGTTCTAAAAATAAAGTTTGTTTCTGCTTGACAAGTGGCTCCTGAATTGTGCCCAGCCAGACTTTGGCACTCGCCTCTCCAGGCGAAGTCCCCTCCCAGCTGGGTGTGGAAGGGAGCTCATATACCATCGCAGCAAGCGTAGAGGGGACTCACCCCTCCAGTCAGAAGATTCCTCCCATGTGGGTGTCCTGGGAGCTCTTATATGACACCAGCTAAAGTAGAGGCAATTCGTCCCTCCAGGTGGGAGAACCCTCCCACTTGGTGGCTGGGATGAGCTTGTATACCATCAAAGCCAGGGTAGAGGGGACTTGCCACTCCAGGTGGGAGACCCCTCCCACCTGGGTGTTTGAGGAAGCTTGTATACCTCCACAGCTAGGGTAGAGGTGATTTGGTGCTCTAGGAGTGAGACTCTTCCTACCTGGGTGTCAAGGGGAGCTTTTATACTGCCACAGCCAGAGCAGAGGGGATTTGCCCCTCCATGCAGGATATGCCTCCCACCTGGGTGTGAGGGGACGATCTTATACCCCCATAGCCAAGGTAGAGGGGATGCGCCCCTCCAGGGTAGAGACCCCTTCCACCTGGGTGTCCAGGGGAGCTCCTATACTGCCACAACAAGTGTAGGGAAAACTTGCCACTCCAGGTGGGAGACCCCTCCCCCCCGGGTGTCAGGGGGAGCTAGTATACTGCCAACAGCCAGGGTAGAGGGGATTTGCCCCTCCAGGGGGGAGACCCCGACCACCTAGGTGTGGGTGGAGGAGCTCATATACCACTGTATCCACGTAGTGGGGACTCGCCCCTCAAGGAAGGAGACCCCTCCCAACTGGGTGTCACCAGGAGCTTGTATAACATCTTAGCCAGGGTACAGAGTTCTTTCCCCTCCAGGCGGGAGACCCTTCCCACAAGGGTGTCAAGGGGAGCTCATATACTTTAGCAGCCAGGGTAGAGGGGACTCACCCCTCCATATTGGAGACCCCTCCCATGTGGGTATGGTGGGGGGCAGCTCATATACCGCAGTACCAAGGTAGATAAGAATCACCCTTCTGTGCCGCAGAAGCCCCCCTACCTGGGGCTCCTACACCACTGCAGCCAGGGTAGAAGGGACTCGCACCTCTATGCAGGAGAACCCTTCCACCTGGGTGTCTTGGGAGCTCCTATATAGCAGCAGGCAGGGGAAAGCGGACTCACCCCTCCAGGCGAGAGACCCTTCCCATTTTTATGCCAAGGCAAGCTTGAACACCACCTTAGCCAGAGTAAAAGGGACTTGCCCCTCCAAGCGTGAGCCCCCTCCCATTTGGTGTTGGAGCGGGGCAGGTATTCAGCTGCAGCCAGGGTAGCAGAGACTCGCCTCTCCAGGCAGCAGACCACTTTCATCTGTTTGTCAGGGGGAGCTCTTATCCCGCTGCAACCATTGTAGATGGGACTCACCCCTCAAGGTAAGATACCCTTCCCCGCTGGGTGTGGGGGGCAGCTCCTATATCTCCAAAGCCAGGGTAGAGGAAACTCGCACCTCCAGTTGGGAGACACCTAAAACCTGGGTGTCAGTGGGAGTTTCTATACCACCACAGGCAGGGTCCAGTAGACTCTACTCTTCAGCCGGGAGACTCCTCCCAACTGGGTGTCAGGAGAGCTCCTGTACTGCACCAGCCAGGGAGAGAGGACTCGCTCCTCCAGGCAGGAGATCCCTTCCACCTAGGTGTCTCAGGAAGCTTGTATACCACCTTAGCCAGGGTAGAGGTGACTTGCCCCTCTAGACAGAAGACCCCTCCCACCTGGATGTGGGGGGAGCTCATATACCATTGCAGCCAGGGAAGGGGGGACTTGCCCCACCAGGCGGGAGACACCTTCCACCAGGGTGTCAGGGGGAGGTTGTATATATTGCCACAGCCAGGGTAGAGGGGACTCGCCTAACTAGGCAGGAGACACCTCCCATCTCAGTGTCTGAAGGACTTTGTAGACTGACACAGCCAGGTTACAGGGCACTTGCTTCTCCAGACAAAAACCCCTCCCACCTGGGTGTCAATGGGAGCTCATGTACAACTGCAGCCAGGATAGCAGGGACTCGCCCCTCCAGGTGAGAGACCCCTCTCACCTGGGTATCTGGGGGAGCTTCTATACATCCTCAGCCAGGTAGAGGGGCCTCGCCCTTTCAGTTTGGAGACACCGCCCACATGGGTGTTCTGGGAGCTCCTATATGGCACCAGCCAAAGCAGAGGGGACTCAGCCCTCCAGTTGGGAGAACCCTCTCACCTGGGTGCTGGGGTGAGCTTGTATACTGCCAGAGCCAGGGTAGAGGGTACTTTTCCTTCTAGGCGGGAGACTCCTCTCACCTGGGTTTCTGGGGAAGCTTGTGTACCTCCACAGCTAGGGTAGAGAGGATTCGCTGCTCTAGGAGGGGGACCCATTATACCTGGGTGTCAGGGGGAGCTCTTATACAGCAACAGCCAGGGTAGAGGGGATTCACCCCTTCAGGAGGGGTACCGCTCCCACCTGGGTGTCAGAGGGAGCTCTTGTACTTCCATAGCCAGGGTAGATGGGACGTGCACCTCCAGGCGGGAGACAACTCATGCCTGGCTGTCAGGGGGTAGCTAGAATACTGTCCCGACCAGGGTAGAGGGGACTTGCCACTCCACGTGAAAAACTCCTCCCACCTGGGTGTCAGGGGAAGTCATATACAACAGCAGACAGAGTAGAGGATTCTTGCCCTTCCAGGCGGGAGACCCCTCCCTCCAGGGTGTCAGGGGAAGCTCATATACTGTAGGAGCAGGGTAGAGGGGACTCGCCCCTCCATATAGGGGACCCCTCCCACATAGGTATGGTGGGGGTGAGCTCATATATCACCATAGCCAGGGTAGAGGGGACTCGCCCTCATTTCCAGAGACCCTTCCCACCTGGGTGTCTGGGGGAGCTCCTATACAGCAGCAGCCAGGGGAGAGCTGACTATCCCCTCCAGGTGGAAGACCCCTCCCACCTGGGAATCAGGGGAATATCATATACTGCAGCAGCCAGGTAGAGTGGACACTCTCCTCCAGGCAAGAGACCCCTCCCATCTTGGTGCCAGGGTGAGCTTGTATTCCACCTTAGCCAGGGTAGCAGGACATGCCCCTCCAGGCAGGAGAACCCTTTCACCTGCTTGTCAGGGGGAGCACTTATCCAGCTTCAACCATTGTAGAGGGGCTTGCTCCTAAAGGCAAGAGACCCCTACCCCCTGTGTGTGTGTGGGAGCTCCTATATCTCCAGAGCCAGGGTGGAGGGGACTCGCCTCTTGAGGCAGGAGACCCCTTCCACCTGGGTGTCAGTGGTAGATCCTATACCTCTACAGGCAGTGTCCAGGGGACTCTACCCTCCAGGAGGGTGACTCCACTCACCTGGATGTCAGCAGAGCTCCTATACTGTAGCAGCCAGGACTGAGAGGACTAGCCCCTACAGGCGGGAAGCCCTTTCCACCTGGGTGTCTTGGCGAGCTTGTATACCACCTTAGCCAGGGTAGAGGCGACTTATCCCTCCAGACGGGAGACCCTTCTCACTTGGGTATCAAGAGGAGCTCATATACCACTGCAGCCAGGGTAGAGGGTACTTACCGCACCAGGTGTGAACCCCTCTCACCAGGGTGTCAGGGGGAGGTTGTATAGGGCCACAGCCAGGGTAGACGGTACTCGGCTCTCCAGGCAGAAGAACCCTCCCACCTGGGTGTCAGGGAAAGCTAGTATACCACTGCAGCCATGGTAGAGGGTACTCTCCCCTTCAGGCAGGAGACTCCTCCCATCTGGGTTGGGAAGGGTAGCTAGTATACCGCTGCAGCCAGGGTACTGGGGACTCGCCCATCTAGGCAGGAGGCACTTCCCACCTGGGTGTCAAGGAAGCTCCTATTCCACAGCAGCCAGGATACAGGGGACTCGCCCCTCTAGGCCGGTGACCCCTTCCACCTGGGTGTCAGGGAGAGCTCATATATGCGGCAGACAGGAAAGAGGGGAATTGACCCCCCGAGTCAGATGACCCAATGTTAGAGTCTGTAAACAAGTCAGGATGGCGCCTGGCATTTTGCCAGAGGAAGTGGTTTGTGAAGTAATGCCAGCAAGCCATTAAGTGTGGAGAATCCTTATTGGTTGACTGCTGTATCTATTTTATGTTAATTAAGATAAGCTGTGTGGAGTGTATATATACAACTCCTGTCCTACAATAAACGGCTCCCACTCCTGCTGTAGCAACACAAGTTGCTTGTCACCCCCCCTCCCCCTGGTTATTTTGCTGCAGTCGGACTGCGGCAACTCCTTCCGCCTAGGTGTCAGGGAATTTCATATGCTGCCACAGCCAGGATAGACGGAACTAGCCCCTCCAGGTGGGGGACCCATCACACTTGGGTGTCTATGGGAGCAATACACCACCACCGCCAGGGAAGAGTGGACTCTCCCCTCCAGGCAGGAGACCCCTTCCACCTGGATGTCCTGGTGAGCTCCTAAAGCATTGCAGGAAGGGTATAAGGGACTGTCCCCTCCAGGCTGGAGACTCCTCCCACCTCAGTGTCAGGGGAGCTCCTATACCACAGCAGCCAGGATAGAGGGGACTCACCCCTTTACCTGAAAGACCCCTCCCACCTGGGTGTCTGGGGGAACTGTATATAGCCTCAGCCAGGTTAGAGGTGACTCACCCTTCTGGGTGAAAGATCCTTCCCACCTGGGTGTCATGTGGAGCTCATACCCCAGCAGCCAGGGTAGAGGTGATGCGTTCCTCCAGGCCAGAGACACCTCCCACTTGGAAATGGAGGTAAATCTTCTACCACCTTAGCCAGGGTAGAGGGGACTCGCCCCTCCAGGCCAAAGATCCCTCCCACATGGATGTCTGGCGAGGGGGTGTTCATATTGCAGCTGCAGCTGGGATAGCATAAACTCACCCCTCCAGGCAGGAGATCCCTCAGAGAGGGTTGAGAAGACTGAGCCCTTCAGGCGGGAGACCCTCACACCTGGGTGGGGGGAGCTCATATATCCCTGCAGCCAGGGTAGTGGGGACTTGCCCCTCGAGGCAGGAGACCCCTCCCACCTGGGTGTCCTGGAGAACTTGTATACCACCTTAGCCTGAGTAGAGGAGACTTGCCCATCCATGCTGGAGACCCCTCCAACCTGGCTGTCTATGGGAGCTCAGATACCACCAAAGCCACAGTAGAATGTACTTGCACCTCTTGACGATAGACTCCTCCCACCAGGGTGTCTGGGGGAATTCATATACCGCCATAGACAGGATAGAGTGGACTCACCCCTTCATGTGGGAGACCACTCCCACCTGGGTGTCTGAGGGAGCTTGTATACCTCCACAGCCAGGGTGGAGGGGACTCATTGAGGAAGTCTGGAGACCCTTCCCACCTGTGTGTCAGCAGGATCTCCTATACCGCCAGAGACAGGGTAGAGGAAACTTGCCCCTCCAGGAGGGAGACCCCTCCCACCTGGATGTGGGGGGGGAGATACTAAACCGCCACAGACAGAGTAGAGGGGACTAGCCTCTCCAGGCGGGAGACCCCTCCCTTCTGGGTTTCAGGGGGAGCTTTTATGCTACTGCAGGCAGGGTAGAGGGGACTCACCCCTCCAGGAGTGACACCCCTTCCACCTGGGTTTCTAAGCGAGCTCCAATACAACTGCAGGAAGTGTAGAGAGTACTCTACAAACCAGGCAGGAGACTCCTCAAACCTGGTAGTCATGGGAACTCCTAAACTGCAACAGCCAGCATAGAGGTGACTCTTGGCTCCTGGCAAGAGACCCCTCCCACCTACGAGTCAGAGACAGACCTTATACACCTGCAACCAAGATAGAAAGGACTAGCAACTCCAGGCGGGAGACAACTCCCATATGGGTGTGGGAGGTGGAGCATCTATACCACTGCAGCCAGGTTACTGGGGACTTGACCCTCCAGGCAGGAGACTCCTCCCACCTTGGTTTCTTGGGGAGCTTGTATACCACCTTAGCCAGGTGGTATACAAGCTCCCCTGTCCATGCAGAAGACCACTCCCACCTGTCTGTAGGGGGGCGCTTGTGCAGTGCCTTAGCCAGGGTAGAGAAGACTTGCCCCTCCAGGCGTGAGACCCCTCCCACCTGGGTGTAGTGGGGAGCTCCTATACCACTGCAGCCAGGGTAGAGGGAACTCGCCACTCCAGGCAACAGACCCATCCAACCTGGGTGTCAGGGAAAGCTAGTATATTACTGCAGCCAGAAATGAGGGAGTCACCCTTCAGGCAGGAGAACCCTCCCATCTGGGTGGGTGGGGGAGCTCATATAACACAGCAGCCAGAATAGAGGGGACTCACCCCTCCAAGCAGGAGACCCCTCCCACCTGGGTGTCAGGTGGAGCTGGTATACAGCTGCAGCCAGGGTAGAGTGGAATCGCCCCCACCCCCCAGGCGGAAGTCCCCTTCCACCTGGGTGTCAGGTGGAGCAAATATACCCCAGCAGCCAGGGTAAAGGCAACTTGAACCTCCAGGGGAGAGACATCTCCCACCTGGGAATGGGGGTAACTCCTATACTGCCTTACCCAGGGTAGAGAGGACTCACCCCTCCAAGCTGAAGACCCTTCCCACAGGGATGGCTGGTGAGGGGTGTTCATATACAGCTGCAGCTGGGGTAGCATCCAGGCTGGAGACCCCTCTTTCCTGAGGGTTGGACAGGGCTCTTATACCCCTGCAGCCAGGATTTAGGGGACTGGCTCCTACAGGCAGGAGACCCTCCCACCTCGGTGGGTGTGGGGGAAGCTCCTATATCTCTGCAGTTAGGGTAAAGCTGACTGGACCCTCTAGAGGGAAGACCCCTCCTACCTGGGTGTGGGGGATGGAGCTCCTATACCCCTGCAGCCAGGCTATTGGGTACTCACCCCTCAAGGCACGAGACCCCTCCCACCTGGGTATAAGGGGAAGCTCTTATACCACAGCAGCCATGGGAGAGGGTACTTTCCGCTTCAGGTGGGAGACCTCTCTCATCTGGGTGTTAAGGGGGGAGAGCGCGTATATGGCAGCAGCCAGGGAAGAGTGGACTCCCCCCTCTATGCTGGTGACCCCTCCTACTTGGGTCTCAGGGGAGCTCCTACACCACTGCAGCAAGGTAGAGAGGACTCTAGCCTCCTGGCAGGAGACTCCTCCCAATGGGGTTTCAGGGGAGTTCCTATACTGAAGCAGCCAGGGTAGAGGGGACTCCCATGTCTAAGCGTGAGACCCCTCCCATCTGCGTGTCAGCAAGGGTAGAGTGGACTTGCCCTTCCAAGGGGAGACCCCTCCCACCTCGGTGTCTGGGTGAGCTTGATTAGTTCAGCATCCAGGGTAGAGGGGACTTGCCCCTAGAGGCAGGAGACCCCTCCCACCTGGGTAGGGGGAAGTACCTATACTACCACAGCAGGGTAGAGGGAATAAGTCCCTCCAGGCGGAAGCCCCTCCCACCTGGGTGTACTGAGAGCTCTTACATGGCAAGAGCTAAAGTAGAAGGGACGGTATAGGAGTTCCCCTGACACCCAGGTAGGATATGCCTGCAGTCAGGCTATTGGGTACTCGCCCCTCCAGGCGGGATGCCATTCCCACTTGGGTGTCAGGTGGAGCTCACATACCCCAGCAGCCAGGTTGGAAGTGACATGCACAGCAGGTGAGAGACACCTCCCACCTGGAAATGGTGGAAACCCGTATACTGCCAGAGCCAGGGTAGAGGGGACTGGCACCTTCAGGTGGCAGACCTCTCCCATCTGGGTATGGTGGGGGGTAATCTCCTAAATCACAGCAACCAGAATAGAGGGGACTCGCCCCACCAGGTAGGAGACCCCTCCCACATGGGTTTCACGGTAGCTGGTACACCCCCTCAGCCAGTGTAGAGGGGACTCTCTCCAGGAGGAGTACCCTTCCAACCTGGGTGTTGGGGGAGCTCCTATATAGCTGCAGCCAGGGAAAGATGACTCGCGCCTCCAAAGGGGAGACTCTTCCCATCTGTGTGTCCAGAGGAACTCGAATATTGCAGCAGACAGTGAATAGGGGACTCGCCCTTCTAGTCAAGAGACCCTTCTAACCTGGGTGTTAGAAGGAGCCCCTATATCACCTCAGCCAGAATAGATGGTACTCGTCCCTCCATGCTGGAGACCCCTCCCACCTGAGTGTCTGGGGGAGCTTATACACCGCCAAAGCCAGGATAGAGGAAACTCACCACTCTAGGTGGGAGACCCCTCCCACCTGGGAGTCAGGGGGAGCTCCTATACTGCTGCTGCAAGGATAGAGTGGACTCACTCCTACAGTGGGAAGACCCCTCCCACATGGGTGTCTTTTGGAGCTTATATACAGCTTGAGCCGTCGTAGAGGGGACACGACCCTCCAGGCAAGTGACACCCCCCACCTGCATGTCAAGGGAGCTCATATACCCCAAGAGCCACGATAGAAGCGAGTCACCCTTCCAGGCAGCAGACCCCTCCCACCTAGGAATCAGAGGGAACTGGTATACCACTGCAGCCATGTTAGAGGGGACTCAACCCTCCAGGCGGGAGACCGCCCCCCCCCACCTGGGTATCCTGGGATGGGGGCTCCTATACTGCTCCAGCCAGGGTAGCAGGCATTCACCCCTCAAGGGGAGAGACCTCTCCCACCTGGGTTCTTGGGAGATCCTATACTTTTACAGCCAGGGTAGAGGGGAATCACCCCTACAGGCAGGAAACCGCTCCCACCAGGGTGTTAGGGGAAGCTCCTATACTACCAGAGCCAGGTTAGAGGTGTTCTTAACTGCAGGTGAGAGACACCTCCCACATGGGTGTCCAGGGAGCACTTATAGGCACCAGCCAATGTAGAGGGGACTTCCCCCCTCCAGGCAGGAAAGCCCTCCCATCTGGGTGTCAGGGGGAGCTTGTATACCACCACATCCTGGGTAGAGGGGACTTTCCCCTCCATGTGGGAGACTCCTCCTAAGTGGGCGTACAGTGGATCTCCTATACCACTGCAGCCACCATAGAGGGTACTTGCCTGTCCAGGTGGGAGAAGTTTGAATTCGGCCAAACCATGGTAGAGGGGAATCGCCCCTCCAGTCAAGATACCCCTCCAACCTGGGTGTCAGAGGGAGCTCATATACCACTGCAGCCAGGGGAGAGGGGACTTGCCCCTCTAAGCAGGAGACCCCTTTCCATCTGGATGTCCTGGGAAGCTCATATACCGCATAGCCAGGGTAGAAAGGACTTGCCCCTCCAATCGTGAAACCCCTCCCACCTGGGTGTCCAGTGGGAGCATGTACACCACTGCAGCCAAAGTAGAGTTGACTTGCCCCTCCAGGTTGGAGACCCTTCCCACCTGAGTGTCAGGGAGAGCTCTTATACTGACAAAGCCATGGTAGAGGGGACTCTCCAATCCAGACGGGCGACCCCTTCTGTGTGCTCACACACACAAAGTGTTAAGCTTTGCTGTGCTTAGCAAAACAAAGGGGTTCTGTGAGAAACTATGAACTCTTTGAACTGTGTCTTTGTTGCTGTCTTAAGAAGATAAAAGAATGTTTTGCTAAGTTTAATATATGTGTGTGTGTGTGTGTGTGTGTGTGTGTGCACTTGCCAAGAAATTAACTAATTACAACTCAGATCATAAGAAGTATGGAGCACTGTAACCATGAACAAAGTTATTCTGAGAATGTTTATCCATGCTTGATAAGATTAAGCTGCCGAGAAGATGTGTTTCTTTTTTTGTATAAAAGAAGTAGGGAAAAAAATAAAGCTGCTGCTTATTTTATACTAGATGTGTGATGTATGTGTGTTTTTCTTCATGCATCTCTGCTGTGCCAGGAATTACAGATTTTCAGCGGGTTCTGACACCCTTCCACCTGAGTGTCCTGGGGAGCTCCTATATTGCTGAAGCAAGGGTACTGGGGACTCACCCTTCCAGGCAGGACACCCCTCCCACCTGAGTGTCAGGGGGAGTTCTTATATCACCAAAGCCAGGGTAGAGGGGACTAGCCCCTCCAGGAGGCATACGCTCCCACATGGGTATGGCAGGGGCAGTTCCTACATAGCTGCAGCTAGGGTAGCCGGGACTATCTCCTCCAGTGGAGAGACTCCTCCCAACTGGGTGTTGGAGGGAGCTCATATACCACTGAAGGCAGGTTAAAGTGGACTTGCCCCTCCAGGCCGGAGACCCCTCTCACTTGAATGTCGGTGGAAGCTCCTATACCACAGCAATGATGGTAAACATGCTCACCCCTCCAGGCAAGAGACCCCTCCCACCTGATATGTGGGGGGGGCTTGTATACCACAGCAGCCAGGGTGGAGTGGACTCGCCCCTCCAGGCTAGAGACCCCTCCCACCTGGGTGTTGTGGGGAGCTTGTATACCACCTTAGGTAGAGCCGACTTGCCACTCCAGACAGGTGATCTCTCCCACCTGAGTGTCAGGGAAAGCTCCTATACTGCAGCATCCAGGGTACCAGGGACTCGCATCTCCAGGCGGAGACCCATTCCACCTGGGTGTCAAAGGGAGCTCATGTACCTCCCCAGCCAGGGAAGAGGGGACTCGCCTGTAAAGGCAGGAGACCCCTCCCACCTGGGTGTACTGTGGAGCTCCAATACTGCTACAGTAGGGTAGAGGGGATTCTAATTTCCTGGCGGAGACTCCTCCCAATTGGGTGTCAGGGGAGCTCCTATACCACCGCTGCCAGGGTATAGTGGACTCGTCCCTCCAGGTGAGACACATCTCACCAGTTTTCCAGGGGGAGCTCTTATACCGTTGCAGCCAAGATAGAGGGGACTGGCCCCTCCAGATGGGAAACCCCTCCCATCTAGGTGTCGGTTGGGGGTTCTTGTATACCTCTGCAGCCAGGATAGAGGCAACTCACCCCTCCAGGCCAGAGAACCTCCCACGTGAGTTTTAGGGGGAGCTCCTTTACTGCCACAGCCAGTGTAGAGGGAACTCACGCCTCCAGACCGGAGACCCCTCCCACCTGGCTGTCAGGGAAAGCTAGTATATAACTTCAGCCAGGGAAAAGGGGAGTCGCCCCTTTAGTTGGGAGACCTCTCCCACCTGCGTGTCACAGGGAGATTGTAGACCATCTTAGCCAGGGTAGAGATGAATTCTCACCTCCAGGTGGGAGATCCCTGCCTCCTGTTTTTCTGGGAACCAGGGTGGAGGGTACTAGCTTTTTATGGGGGGGGACCTGGTATACTGCTGTAGCCAGAAAAGAGGGGACTCACCCCACTAGGTGGGAAACCCCTAAACCCTGGTTATCAGGGAAGCTCATATCCCGCAGAGGCAGGGAAAAGGGGACTCACCACTCCAGGTGGGACGCCCTACCCAACTGGGTGTGGAGGGTGCTCTTATACCACTACAGCCAGGGTAGTGGGGACTCACCCCTCCAAAAAGAAAACCCCTCCCATCTGGGTGTTGTGGGGAGCTTGTATCCCACCTTAGCCAGGGTAGAGTGGATTCCCCACTCCAAGACGGAGACCCTTCCCACAAGGGTGTCAGGAGGGAGCTCCTATACTGTCAAAGCCAGGGTATAGGGTATATGTCATTGAGGTGGGAGACCCATCCCACCTGGGTGACAAAGGGATCTCTTAGACAGCTGCAGCCAGGTTATAGGGACTTGCCCCTCGAAGGTGGAGATTCCTCCCACCTGCATGTTGGAGGGGGCTAGTATAACCCTGCAGCCAGGGTAGAGGGGAAGATGCCCCTCTAGGCTGGAGACCTCTCCCACTTGGGTGTCAGGGTGGGGGAGCTCTTATTCCACTGCAGCCAGGGTAGTGGGGACTAGTCCCTCCAGACAGAAAACCTCTCCCACCTGGGTGTTATGGGGAGCTTGTATACCACCTTAACCAGGGTAGAGAAGACACACCCCTCCAGGCAAGAGACCCCTCCTTCCAGGGTGTCAGGGAGAGCTCTTATACCACAGCAGCCAGGGTAGAGGAAAATTGCCCCTCCAGGTAGAAGGCCTCTCCCACCTAGGGGTCCGGTGGGGGGGGGCTCATATATAGCCCTAGCCAGGATAGAGGGGACTCATCCCTCCAGGAAGGAGACCTCTCCCACCTGGGTGTAGCAGGAAGCTTGTATACCCAGTTAGCCAGGGTGGAGGGGATTGTAGGTTTGAATCCCCTCTATCCTGGCTGTGGTGGAATATGGGGAGAAAGGGGAGTAAGGGGAATGGGTGGCACAGGGAGAGGAGTGCTCATGGTCAAGATTCACTGCAGGGTGTCAGGATTGAGGAGCAGGGCCCAGGATGAAGGAAGACAAAGCCCCCAGTCAAAGGGCACTGCTACCTTTTACCAAAGGAAGACCTCAGGGACAAACCTCCCAGTTCCATTATCTGGCCCTGATGAGCATCCTGAGAAAGGGATCTGGAAAAGGATCCCAGCAGGGACAAGGACAACAGGAGGGCAAAAGGAGGGCACAGTGTGAAGTGCTGGAAGAAGGGGGTTTTGTGGGGTTTGGGTCAGGAACACAGAAAGAAGCCCAGGCTAGAGATCTAGAGGAGAGCCGAAGCTAGGGGAGAGCAGGGAAGAGTGGGGCCCAGAAGACAGGGGCTACACTAGGTTTTGAGATACATGGAACACAAGGAGAGTAGGGAAGCAGCCCCAGCGAGGCCTACAGTTCAAGTCCAGTGAAGCAAGGAGCCAGAAGGACCCCTAGCAGCTCACGAGAGGAGCCAGTCCAGGGAATGGAGAGCCAAAGGCCAGCACTGTGGCAGGGGGCTCAGGACTGTTGACAAGGCTGGGGAGGGAAGGCAGGGGAACCAGCAAGGTAAAGGCAGGCTTAAGGCCCACTGCCACTGCCAGGTGTCAGGTTTCCTGGTGCTGCTCCAAGGGCCTAGGGAGAGCAAGTAGCACAGTCTTGGGTCAGGGTTCTGTTTTTTATAAGGTGCCCTGTCCCAGATGAGGATCAAGGGTCAGGGACCAGGCCAAAGGGCCTGGCAAGGGCCAGGGGCCAGGAGGAGTGCTATGTGAGGGAACAGTGGGGGGTCACAGTGGGTACAGAGAAAGGTAAGAGCAGGACCCAATCAAGGAGCCCAGGTAAAGGACCAACCCCACCAAAATGTATTAGGGACCGAGTGAGCAGGAGGCCCCTGCTCTAGGAAAGAGTGAAGGAGAAGGGGAAGGAGAGGTAAGATGAGCAATAGGATGAGGAGAGATAAGGCTGCAAAAAGGGCATAGAGGGTAGCAATCTACGGGGCCAAATCAAGGGGTTCCCAGGTCAGACACCACAGGAAGAGACACCAAAGAAAGCAATGCAACCCAAGTAATGCAGTAAGGAGCTCAGGATGGCAGCCAGGCCAGGGGAGTGAAGGGCAAAGGGTTAGGGTGAGGAAGGGCTGGGTTGGCTTAGGGGCAGCTTGCTAGGCTAGAGGGAAGGAGAGAGAAGGGAGGGGATCGCCCAAGGCAAAGTCATCACTAGTCCCAAGTCCACTGCCAGTTGTCAAGTTTGGATGGCAAAGGGGGCCCAGGAGAGAGACAGGGCTGTATTGCTCATAGAGATCATTCAGGGCCCAGAGGCCAGCCAATTTCACTTCTCTGCCAGGAACAAAGGAGGGCAATGTGAGGGATACATATGGTCCAGGATTGGGGGGTGTCAGTGGGGAGCCAGCAATCATTGGAGAAGAAAAGACTAGGGAGAAGCAGGGGGTAGGGCAGGGTCGTGGCAATGGTGAAATACCACAGTAAAAGGGGAACAGAGGGGGGAACAGGAGGTGGCCAAGCAGGGAGCCTAAAATCCAGGAACAGGGACCGGGACAGGGTCCTCAAGAAGGGCGATCAGGCCCTCCAGCAAGGAGCCAGGCCCAAGAATGGGGAGCCAAGTGCAGGTACCCGTTCCTGGGTCCTATGAAAACAGCGAGGGCTGGGGATGGAAGAAAAGGGAGCAAGGGTAGTTGGTGGCACAGAGAGAGGAGGGCGCAAAGCTCAGGTTCATTGCAGGGTGTCAGAATAGAGGAGAAGGGTCTGGGCAGAGAGTCCAAAGTCCCAAGCAAGGGGCACAGCTATTTTTCTCAAAGCGAGCCCACAGGGCCAAATCCCCAGTTCCAGTCCCATGGATCTGGTTAGCATCCTGGGAAAGGGATCTTGAAATGGGGCCCAGCTTGGACAAGGACAACAGGAGGGATGAAGGAGTGTGCAGTGTAAAAGGACAGAGGAAGGGTGTTGATGGTGTGCGGGCCAAAACTCCAGAAAGGAGCCCACACTAGGGACCAACAGGAGGGCTCAGGCAAGGAAAGGACAGTGAAGGGTGAGGCTGGGAAGGAGGGTGACAGTAGGGTTCTGAGGTGCAGGGAAGCCAAGGGCAGTATGGTATTGGCCCCAGCAAGGCCTGCAGTCCAAGCCAAAGGAAGTATGGAGCAAGAAAGGCCCCCAGAGGCTCAAGCGAGAAGGCAGGCCAGGGAATGGAGATCCAAGGGCTAGGGCTTGGGAAGGGGGCTCAGGACAGTGGGCAAGACTTTGGAGGGATGGCAGGGGATCCAACAGGGGGCAGGAAGGCTCCTGGCCCAGAGCGACTGCCAGATGTCAGGGTTCTGGGTGCAGAACCAAAGGCCCAGAGAGAGCAAGGGGCCCAGGCAAGGGGCAGGACTCTGTTTCCCATAAGGCAAGGTGGCCCAGATGAGAATCCAGGGACAGGTCCCTAGCAAAGGAGGCCTGGCTAGTGAAGGCAGCCAGGAGGAGGCCAATGGTAGGGCACGATGGGGGGTCTTGGTGAGTGCGTGGTGGGGCAAAATCCAGGACCTAAGCCAGGTGCCCAGGCAAAGGACACACCTAACCTACCATGGATGAAGGACCCATGGAGCAGGAGACCTGCAAGCACCAGGGGAAAAAGCAAGGGGAAGGGGAGGAAGGGCTGCACAAGGAAAAGGAGACAGAAAAGTGCAATGGACACCTAAGGGAGCATGCTGTCAGTCCCAAGCAAGGGATCCCCAGGTCAGACCCAAAGGAAGAGACTCCATGCTACACCAATGGACCTGAGGAACACTATCAGGGGCTCATGTGAGCACCAGGCCCAGGGACTGAAGTGCAAAGGGTCAAGGTTAGGGAGGGCTGGTTTGGGGTAGGGGCAGCATGCAAAGCCAGAGGGCAGGGGAAGGAAGGGAGTGGAAATCTCAGGGGTGGGTTGAAGCAAGTCACATGTTAACTGCCAGGCCTCAAGTTTCAGACAGCAAAGGCAACTCTGGCAAGAGGCAGGCCTCTAGTTCCCTTTATGGAGCCTTAAGGGTACAGAGGCCAGCCAATTTGGCTCCTCTGCCCAGGTGAGTAGATCCTCAGAGAGGGACCCGGACAAAAGGAGGGTCAAAAGAAGGCACTGTGAGGGGATACTTGTGGAAGTTAGGCAGATGGCCAGTTGGCAGCCTGGACCCATTCGAGGAGCCCAGGCGAGGGAGAAGCAGGGAACGCTAAGGGTCCTGGCAGTGCCAGTATACCATAGCACCAGTGGAACAGAGGAGAGGCACAGGATGGGGTCTATAAAAAGAGGCCAGAAACCAAGGGAAGGAAAAGGGTTCTCAAGAAGGGCTGCCAGGTGCTCAAACAAGGAGCCATGCCCAGAAATGGAGAGCCAAGTGCTAGCACCTGGGGCAGGGTGCATGAAAATAGATATGGATGGGGAGAAGAGGGAGGGGAAAAATATGAGCAGGTAGCATAGAGGGAGGAAGTCTGAAGGCCTGGGTCCACTACAGGGTGTCAGGATTGGGTAGCAGGGCACGGGCTGAGGGAAGCCAAAGTGTCCAGACAAGGGGCAGGGCTACATTTTCCCAAAGGGTAACTACAGGGTCACAAGGCCAGGTCAAGTACCTGGCCTGATGAGTGTCCTGGGAAGGGGATCAGGAAAATGGGCCTGGGAGAGACACAAACTACAAGAGGGACAAAGGAAGGCACAGTCTCAAGGGCCAGAAAGCCAGGTCTGGATGGGATTGGGGCCAGGACCCCAGAAAGGATCTAAGACAAGGTACCTAGAGGAGGGTCCAGGAAAGGGGATAGCATGGAATGGTGGGGCCAGTAAGGCTTGGCTGTACTAGGGTACTGCAATACAGGGAAGCAGAGGGGAGGAGAGAAGTGGCTCCAGTGAGGGGCCCTCAGACAAAGCCCAGTAAAGAAAGGAACAAGAAGGGCCACCAGGCGCTCAAGTGAAGAGCTAGCAATGAAATGGATGCCAAGGTCCAGGGCTTGGGCAGGGGGCTTAGGCCAGTGGATAAGACTTGGGAGGGAAGGCAGGGGTACCAGCAGAAGGCAATAAGGCTCCAGGTCCAGTGCCACTACCAGGTGTCAGGGTGCCTTGTGGAGGACCAAGCACCCAGGGAGAGTAAGTGTCTCAGGCAAGGGGCAGGACTCTGATTTTCATAAGGCACTCTTGCCTAGATGAGAATCCATGGAGAGGGACCTGGCAAAGGAGGCCTGGCAATGGAAGGGGGCCAGAAGGATGGTATGGGGGGGCACAGCTGGGGGTCATGGTAGGTGTGGGAGGAGAGCCAAGGCAGTAGCCAGGTGCTGAGACAAGGTACCCACCCGACCAACCTAGGATGAGGGAACCAAGGAGCAGAAGACTCATGAGCACCAGGGGAATTTGTGAGGGGATGGGAAGGATGAGCTGCACAAAAAAACATGAGAAAGAGGGAAGCTCAAGGGGCACCTAGGGGAGCCCTCTGGTGGGCCCAAGCAAGGGGTCCCCAGTTCAGACCCAACATAAAGAGACTCCAATCTATGTGAAGGGACATGAGGAAAGAGTCAGGTGCTCAAGGGAGTGCACAAGACAGGGACAGAAGTGCCAAAGGCCTGGTTTAGGAAAGGCTGTATTGGGGTAGAAGCAGCATGTAGCACCAGAGGGCAGGGGAGAGAAGGGAGGGTATCACTCAGGTCTGGGTTGGAGCAAGTCCCATGTTAACTGCCAGGCCACAAGTTACATGCAGTAAAGGGGACTCATGTGAGTGGCAGGGCTGGGTTTCTCATAAGGAGCATTCAGGGCGCAGAGGTGAGCCAATTCCATTTCTCTGTCCCAGGTGAGTAGATCCTCAGAGAGGGACTTGGACCAAATAAGGGGCCAAAGAGGATACTGTGAGGGGATACCTGGTGTACCATAGTGTGTGTGAGAAGTCGGGCTGCCAGGATCCATTTGAACAGCATAGGCTAGGGAGAAGCAAGGGGTGCGGAGGGTCTGGGCAGTGCCAGGATACCACAAAATGAGGTTATCAGAGGGAGGCACAGAAGGAGGCCAGCAACAGGGGACTGAAACCAAGGGACAGGGAAAGGGCCCTCAAGAAGGGTAGCAAGGGTCTCAAGCAAGGAGACAGGCCCAGTAATGGAAAGCCAAGTGCTAGCACCTGGGCCTGGGTGAATGAAAAGAAACATGGAGGGGGAGTAGTGGAAGAGGAGAAAGTGGAGTGGGTGGCACAGGGGGAGAAGGCGCAAGGCCTAGGTCCACTGCAGGGTATCTGAGATTAGGAGCAGAGCCCCGACTGATGGAGGCCAAAGGGCCCAAGCAAGGGGCAGGGCTATGTTTTCCCAAAGGGAGTCCCCAGGGCCAACAGGCCAGGTCAAGTCGCCTGGCCCATGTGAGCATCCTGGGAAGGGGATAAGGAAAGCAGGCATGGGAGAGACAGAAAGGACAGGATGGCCGAAACAGAGCAAAGGCTGAAGGGCCGCATGTTGGGTGTTGGTGGAGTGGGGGCCAGGACCCCAATAAGAGCCCAGGCAAGGAACCAAGAAGAGGACCCAGGCCAGGGGAGAGCACAGAACAAAAACAGCTGACCAGGAAGGCAGGGCTGAACTAGGATACTGCAGTCCAAGAATGCCAAGGGGAGCAGGGAAGCGGCCTCATAGAGCGACCCTCAGACAATGCCCAGAAAAGCAGTTAGCAAGAAGGGCCACTATAGGCTCAAGTGAGGCGCCAGGCCTGGGAACACAGAGCTAAGGGCCAGGGTTTGGGCAGGGGCTCAGGACACTGGACAAGATTTGGGAGGGAAGGGAGAAAATCCAGCAGGGGACAGTCAGGCTCCAGGCCCAGGGCCACCTCCAGGTTTCAGGGTTCCTGGTGCCAGACCAAACACCTGGGGAGAGCAAGGGGCCCAGGTGAGGGCCAGGTCATTGTATCCCAAAAGGCCCCATGGATAAGATGAGAACCTACGGCCAGTGTCCTGGAAAAGGAGTCCAGGAAAAAGAAGGGGGCCAGAAGGAGGGCTATGGGAGGGCACAAAGGGGGTTCGGGTAGGTGCACATAGGGGTGAAACACAGACCCAAGCCAGGTGCCCAGGTAAGGGACCCACCCAATCAATGGAGATGGGGGAACCCAAGTACCAGGAGACCTGCAAGCACCAAAAAAAGGTGCAAAGGGAAGGGGAGGAAAGGGCTGCATGAGGGCCAGGAGAAGCCCCGGAGCACCTAGGGGAACCCTCTGGTGAGTCCAAGCAAGGGGCCCCCAGGTCCGACCCAATACAAAGAGACTTTTTGCTATTCCATGGGCCATGAGGAACATGATCAGGGGCTTCGGCGAAAGCCCACGCCCAGGGACGAGAGCACAAAGGGTCAAAGTTAGGGAGGGCTGGGTTGCTCTAGGTCAGCATGGAAGGCCATCACTTAGGACTGGGTTGGAGCAAGTCTATGTTAACTGCCAGGCCTCAAGCTTCAGGCAGTGAGGAGAACTCAGACGAGGGCAGGGCTGTGTTTCCCATAGGGAGTATTCAGTGGGAAGAGGCAAGCCAATAACGCTCCTCTGCACCAGGTGAGTAGATTCTCAGAGAGGGACCTGGACCAAAGGAGGTTGGGCCAAAGAGGGTACAGCAAGGGGATACCTTGTGTGCAGAAGTATAGGCGTGAGTTTCATGACCCATTACAGCAGCACAGGGTAGGGAGAAGCAGGGGGAGCAGAGGGTCCAGGCAGTGCCAGCATACCACAGCATGAGGGGATCAGAGGGGCACAGGAAGGGGCAGGCAACAGGGGCCTGAAACCAAAGGACAGGTAAAGGGTCCTCAAGAAGGGGGATAACGGCTCATGGTCTCAAGAAAAGAGCCGAGCGGGCCCTTAATGGAGAGCCAAGTGCCAGCACCTGGGCCTGGGTGAATGAAAAAAAACATGGAGGGGGAGCAGCGGGAAGGGAGAAAATAGAGTTAGTGGCACAGGAGGAGAACAGTTCAAGAACCGGATCCATTCCAGGGTGTCAGGGTTCACAAGTAGGGCCCTGGCTGAGGGCGGTCAAAGGGCCCAGGCAAGGGGCAGGGCTATGTTTCCCAAAGGGAGCCCCTAGGGCCAAGAGGCCAAATCATGTCTCTTGGCCCAGGTGAGCATCCTGGGAAGGGGATCAGGAAAGTGGGTGTAGTAGAGACAGAAAGGACAGGAGGGCCCAAGCAGTGCACAGCCTGAAGGGCAACAGGCCTCACCTGGCCTGGGTGAGCCTCCTGGGAAGAGGATCAGTAAAGCAGGCATGACAGAGACATAAAGGACAGGAGGTCTGAAGTAGCACACAGCCTGAAGGGCCACAGAACGAGTGTGAGTGTGGGTGGCGTAGGGGCCAGGACCCCAGAAAGGAACACAGGCAAGGGTCCTAGAAGAGAATCCAGGCCAGGGGAGAGCAGAAAACGCTGACACAGGAAGGGGGACTGCACTAGTGTACTACAGTTCAGGAATGCCAAGGGGAGCAGGGAAGTGGCCCCAGCTAGGGGCCCTCAGACAATGCCCAGAAAAGCAGTGAGCAAGAAGGGCCACCAGAGGCTCAAGCAAGAAGCCAGGCCAGGGAATGGAGATCCAAACCCAGGGTTTGGGCAGGGGGCTCAGGACAGTTGATTACATTTCAGAAGGAAGGCAGGGGATCTAGAGGGGGCAGTCAGGCTCCAGGCCCAGGGCCACCTCTAAGTTTCAGGGTTCCTGGTGCCAGACCAAGCACCCAGGGAGAGCAAGGTGTTCAGGTGAGGGCCAGGACATTGTTTCCCATAAGGTGCCCTGGAACAGATGAGAACCTATGGCCAGGGTCCTGGCAAAGGAGGCCACAAAAAAGAAGGGGGCCAGAAAGAAGGCAACAGGAGGTCACTCAAGGGGGTCGGGGTGGGTGTGCAAAGGGGTGAGACCCAAGACCCAAGCCAGGTGCCTAGGCAAGGAACCCACTGGATCAATGGTGATTTGTGACCCAAGGAGCAGGAGACCTGCGAGCACCAGAAAAAAGTTCAAGGAGAAGGAGAGGAAGGGGCTGCATGAGGTGCAGGAGAAGCCAAGGAGCACCTTGGGGAGTCTGCTGGTAGGCCCAAGCGAGGGGCCCCAGGTCCCTCTCTGAACATCTACTCACTTAGGGCAGAGGAACTCACTCTGTGCCCTGAATGCTCCCTATTGGAAACATAGCCCTGCCACTCATCTAAGTCCCCCTCACTGCCTGAACCTTGATACCTGGTAGTTAACATTGACTTACTTCAATCTAGCCCTGAGAGATTGATTCCCTCTCATCTGGCCTTGTGTGCTGCCCCTACCACAACCCAGCCCTCACTAACCCTGACCCTTTGTGATCTGGTCCCAGAGCTGGGGCATTTGCCTGAGCCCCTGAGTTCCTCATGGCCCCTGGCATAGCAAGAAGTCTCTTTGTGTTGTGTCTGACCTGGGGGCTGCTTGCTTGGGTCCACCAGTGGGCTCCCCTTGGTGCCCCTTGGCTTCTCCTGGTCCTCACACAGTCCCTTCCTTCACTTTCCCTTGTGCCTTTTTCTGGCGCTCACAGGTCACCTGCTCTTTGGGACCCAAATCATCATTGATTGGTTGGGTCCCTTACCTGAGTGCCTGGATGGGGTCCTGGGTCTCGCCCCTATGCGCACCCACCCTGTCCCCCTTGAGTACCCTCTCATCACCCTTCTTCTGGCCCCATTCCTTTTCCTGGCTGCCTTTGCCATTAATCTGGCCTTAGGTTCTCATCTGATCCAGGGCGACTCTGGGAAACAATTTCCTGGCCCTCGCCTGGGACCCTTGCTCCTCCTGGGTGCTTTGTCCTGCTACAGGAAACCTGAATCCTAAAGGTACCTCTGGGCCTGAAGCCTGACTGACCCCTGAAGAATCCCTTGCTTTCCTTCCCCAATGTAATCCACTGTCCTGAGCTCCCTGCTCAAGCCCTGGGCCTTGGCTCTCCATTCCCTGGCCTGTCTTCTCGCTTGAGCCTCTGGTGGCCCTTGTTGCTCACTGCTTTTCTGGGCACTGTCTGAGACCCCTTGATAGGGCCACTTGCCTGCTCACCTTGGCATTCTTGGACTGCAGTACCCTAGTGCAGCCCTGTCTTCCTGGCCTGGTGTTCCCTGCTCTCCCCTGGCCTGGGCCCTCTTCTAGGTCCCTTGCCTAGGCTCCTTTCTGGGGTCCTGCCCCCCCCACTTACACCGTCCTGCCGCCCTTCAGGCTGTGCCCTGCTACTGCCCTCCTGTCTTTTATGTCTCTGCCACAACTGTTGTCCTGATTCCCTTCCCAGGATACTCACCCAGGCCAGGAAATTTTATTTGTCCCTTTGGCCCTGGAGGCTCCCTTTGGAAAATGTAGCCCTGCCCCTTGCCTTGGACCTTTTTCTTCCTTCAGCTGGGGCCCTGCTCCCAACCCCTGACACCCTGCAAGGGATCTGGGCCTTGAGCCATTCTCCCCCTGTGCCACCGATTCCACTTTCTCCCTCCTGCTGCTTCCCCTCCATGTTTCTTTTCATTCACCCAGGCCCAGGTGCTAGCATTTGGCTCTCCTTTACTGGGCCCGGCTCCTTGCTTGAGACCCAGAGAGGTTCTCCCCATTCTAGAGGACCCTTTCCCTGTCCCTTGGTTTCAGGCCCCTGTTGCCTGCCCCCTCCTGTACCTCCTCTCTGATCATCTCATACTGGGATATTCTGGTATTACCTGGAGCCTTCGCTCACCCTGCTTCTCCCTACCCTGTATTGCTGGAATGGGTCCACACCCCCCACTTCCGCACACCAGGTATCCCCTCACAGTACCCTCTTTGGCTTCCTCTCCTTTGGTCTAGGTCCCTCTCTGAGGATCTACTCACCTGGGACAGAGGAGAGGAATTGGCTCACCTCTGGGCCCTGAATGCTCCCTATGGGAAACACAGCCCTGCCACTCGCCTGAGTGATCCCCTCCCTTCCCTCGAGCCTTCCATGCTGCCCCTACTACAACACAGCCCTCTCTAACCCTGACCCTTTGTGCTCTGGTCCCTGGGCCTGGGAGTTCGCCTGAGCCCCTGACCACGTTCCTCATAGCCCTTGACATAGCAAGGAGTCTCTTCGTGTTGGGTCTGATCTGGGGGCCACTTCTTTAGGCCCGCCAGTGGGATCCCCTTGGTATCCCTTGGCTTCTCTTGGTCCTCTCACAGCCCCTTCCTCCCCTTCCCCTTGTGCCTTTTTCTGGCACTTACAGTTCTCCTGCTCCTTGTGTCCCCCCATCACCATTGATTGGGTAGGTCCCTTGCCTGGGCACCTGCCTTGGGTCCTGGGTCTTGCCCCTATGCATACCACCCTGACCCCCTTGCTTGTCCTCCCATCACACTCCTTCTTGACCCCTTCCTTTTCCTGGCCTCCTTTTCCAGAACTCTGGCCATAGGTACTCATCTGATCCAGGACGCCTTATGGGAAACTATGCCCTGGCCCTCACCTGGGCAACTTGCTCTCTCTGGGTGCTTGGTCTGGCACCAGGAACCCTGAAACCTGGAGGTGGTCTGGGCCTGGAGCCTGGCTGGCCCCTGCTGGATCCCCTGCCTTCCTTCCCAACTGTTAATCCATTGTCCTGAGCCCCCTTCCCAAGTCCTGGCCCTTGGCTCTCCGTTTCCTGGCCTGGCTTCTCGCTTGAACCTCTGATGGCCCTTTTTGCTCACTGCTTTTCTGGGCATTGTCTGAAGGCCCCTTGCTGTGGCCACTTCCCTGCTCCCCTTGGCATTCCTGCACTGCAGCACCCTAATGCAGCCCTGCCTTCCCGGCCCAGCATTCCCTGCTCTCGCCTGGCCTGGGCCTTCTTCTAGGTCCCTTGCCTGAGCTCCTTTCTGGGGTCCTGGCCCCTATCCCACCCACACCTGTCCTGCGGTCCTTCAGGCTGTGCCCTGCTCCAGTCCTTTTGTCCTCTCTGTCTCTGCCATGCCCGCTTTTCTGATCCCCTTTTCAGGATGCTTTTCTGGGCCAGAGGATATGACCTTTGGGAAAACGTAGCCTTGCCCCTTGCCTTGGTGCTTCGCCTCCCTCAGCCCGGGCCCTGCTCCTGTACCCTGACACACTGCCTTGGACCTGGGCCTCAAACCCTCCTCCCCATGTGCCAGCCCCTCCCCTTTCTTCCCTCCTACCCCTCGCTATCCATTCTTTTTTCATTCACTCAGGCCCAGGTGCTAGCACTTGGCTCTCCATTACTGGGCCCGGTTTCTTGCTTGAGCCCCTGCCTGCTCTTCTCCAGGACCTGGTCCCTATCTCTTGGTTTTAGGCCACTTTTGCCAGTTCCTTCCAGTACCTCCCTTCTGTTACCCTCAATTTGTGGCATCCTGGCACTGCACGGACCCTCAGCTACCCCTATTTACTCTAGCCTAGTCTCCTCAATTGGGTCCTGCAGCCCACAGACCCCCTTCAACATTTGCACGCCAGGTATCCCCTCACAGTACCCTCTTGCCTCTCATTGGAACAGGTCCCTCTCTGAGGATCTACTTACCTGGGGCAGAGGAGTGGAATTGGTTGTTCTCTGCACCCTGTATTCTCCTTATTGAAAACACAGCCCGGCCAGTCACCTGAGTGCCCCTCACCACCTGTACCTTGAGGCCTGGTAGTTAACACAGGAATTTCTCCAAACCAGCCCTGGGTGATCTCCTCCCTTCCCTCCTCTGCCCTCTCACCTTGCATGCTGCCCGTACCCCAACCCAGCCCTCCATAACCCTGACCCTTTTGCTCCAGTCTCCAGGCCTAGGCACTCACCTGAGCCCCTAACCACGTTCCTCATGTCCCATAGCATAGCATGGAGTCTCTTTGTGTTGCGACTGATCTGGGACCCCTTACTTGGGCCCTTCAGAAGGCGCCCCTATGTGCTTCTTGTGCTTCTCTCTGTCTCCTGGTCCTCATTCAGCCCATACCTCCCTTCCCCTCATGCTTTTTCCTGGTGCTTGCAAGTATCCTGCTCCTTGGGTCCCTCATCACAATAGTTTGGGTGGATCCCTTGCCTGGAGGCCTGTCTTGGGTCATGACTCTTGCCCTACAGTCCACCCACCATGATCTCCGCCATGCCCTTTTATTCCCCTCCTCATGGCCCCTTTTCCTTGTCTCACCTGTTTTGCCCAGTCCCTGGCCCTGGATTCAAATATGAGCCAGGGTGCCTTATGGGAAACCAAACTCTGCCCTTTGCCTGGGCCCCTTTCTCTCTCTGGGTGCTTGTTCCCGCACCAGGTGTTAGGTGCAGGACAGGCTGAGTAAGCTGTCTGCAGGGCATGCCAAACAAAGTTAGCTGCAGGATGACCTGGCCTCTCAAACCCTCTGTCTGGTTCTTATCAACTATTTGCTTCAAGCCCAAACGCCCCCCCCCCAAGGCTGAGCACTTTGACCCCCTGCTCAAGGCTGAACACTCAACCCCCTGCTCAAGGCCGAACACTTAACCTCCCTTGTGCCAACAAGGCAGCTTGCAGACCCACAGACCTCATTAGATTTGGGCTATAAAAACTCCCTCCTGCCGGGCCCCTTTCTCTTGCTCTCTCTTGCTCTCTCTCTTGTTTCTCTGTCTCTCTCTTGTGCATGCTTCCCTCCCCCACACCTCTCTCTCTCTCTCTCTCTCTCTCTCTCTTTTTCTCTCTCTCTCTCCCCCTCCCTCTTTCTCTTTCTCTTTCTCTTTCTCCTTCTCTTTCTCATTCTCTTTCTCTTTCTCTTTCTCTTTCTCTTTCTCTTTCTTTTTTCCTCTGTTACACTGCTGCAATAAAGATCTCTTGGTTGCTCTGAGTGTTGAGGTCACTTTTCTTTCACCAGGAACCCTGAAACCTGGAGGTGGCCCTAGGCCTAGAGCCTGACTGCCCCCTGCTGGATCCTCTGCCTTCTCTTCAAAATCTTGTCCAGTGTCCTGAGCCCCCTGCCCAGGCCTGGACCCTTGGCTCTCGTTTCCTTGGCCTGGCTGTTTGCTTGAGCCTCTGGTGGCCCTTCTTCCTCAATGCTTTTCTGGGCATTGTGTGAGGGTCCCTCTATGGGGATTCTTCTCTGCTCCTTTTGGATTTCCTGAACCTCAGAACCCTAGTGCAGGCCCACCTTCCCTGGCCCAGCATTCCCTGCTCTCCCCTGGCCTGGGCCCTCCACTAGGTCCTGGGCTCCTTGCTGGGGTTCTGGCACCCACCCCACCCACACCTGTCTTGTGGCCCTTCTGTGTGTGAAATCCTTCATCCCTCCTATCATTTCTGTCTCTGCCATGCCTGGTTCCTGATCCTCTTCCTATGATGGTCACCCAGGCAAGGCAACTTGATCTGGCTTCTTGGTCCTAGGGCCTCCCTTTAGGGTATCCATAGCCCTGCCCCTTGCTTGGGCCCTTTGGCCTCTGTCAGCCAGGGCTTTGCTCCCAATCCCTGACGCCCTGCAGTGGACCCAGGCCTTGCGCCCTTCTCCCCCTGTGCTACCCACTCCACTTTATCCCCTTCCACTACTCCCCCTCCATGTTTCTTTTCATTCACCCAGGCCCAGGTGCTAGCACTTGGCTCTCCATTACTGGGCCTGGCTCCTTGCTTGAGACCCTTGCTACCCTTCTTGAGGGCCCTTTCCCTGTCCCTTGGTTTCAGTCCCCTGTTGCTGGCCTCCTTCTGTGCCTCCCTCTGATAACCTCATTTTGTGGTATCCTGGCACTGCCCAGACCCTCTGCACCCCCTGCTTCTCCCTAGCTTATGCTGTTCAAATGGATCCTGGCAGTCCAACTTCTCACACACACTATGGTACACCAGGTATCCCCTCACAGTATCCTCTTTGGCCCCTTTATTGGTCCAAGTCCCTCTATGAATATCTACTCACCTGGGATAGAGAAATGGAATTGGCTTGCCTCTGCGCCCTGAATGCTCCCTATGGGAAAGAGCCCTGCCATTCGCATGAGTCCCCTTCACTGCCTGAAACTTGTGGCCTGGCAGTTAACATGGGACTTGCCCTAACCCAGCCCTGAGCGATCCCCTCCTTTTTCTTCCCTGCCCTCTGTCCTTGCACGCTGCCCCTACCCCAATTCAGCCTTCCTTAACCCAGGCCCTTGGCGCTCCTGTCCTGTTCTTGTGCACTCCCTTGTGCCCCTGACTCTTTTCCTCATGTCCCTTCGCATAGAGTGGAGTCTCTTTATGTTGTGTCTGAACTGGGGACCCCTTGCTTGGGCCCACCAGAGGGCTCCCCTAGGTGCCCCTTGAGCTTCCCTCTGTCTCATGGTTTTTTTGCAGCTCATCCTTCCCATCCTCTCGCAAATTTCCCTGGTGCTCATGAGTCTTCTGCTCCTTGGTTCCCTCGTCCTAGGTTGGTCAGGTGGGTACCTTGTCTCAGCACCTGGCTACTGCCTTGGCTCTCCTCCCACACCTACCATGACCCCCAGCTGTGCCCCCCATAGCCATCTTTCTGGCCCCCTTCCATTGCCAGGCCTCCTTTGCCAGGTCCCTCTCCATTGATTCCCCTCTGAGCCAGAGTGCCTTATGAACAACAGAGTCCTGTCCCTTGTCTGGGACACTTACTCTCCCTGGGTGCTTGGTCCTCCACCAGGAACCTGACACCTGCTAGTGGCCCTGGCCCTGGAGCCTGATTGCCCCCTGCTGGAACCCCTGCCTTCCCTCCCAAGTCTTGTCCACTGGCCCAAGCCCCCTGCCCAAGCCCTGGCCCTTGGCATCCATTTCCTTGCTAGCTCCTCGCTTGAGCGCCTGGTGGCCCTTCTTGTTCCTTTCTTTTCTGGGCTTTGTCTGAGGGCCCCTCACTGGAGCCCCTTCTCTCCTCCCTTCTGCATCCCTGTAGTGCAGTACCCTAATGCAGCCAAGCCTTACTAGCCCCGCTGTTCCCTGCTCTCCCCTGTCCTGGGTCCTCCTGTAGGTCCCTTGTCTTAGATCCTTCCTGGGACCTGGCCTCCATTCTACCCAGACTCCTACTGTGGCCCTTGAGATTGTGTCTTCCTTTGTCCCTCTTGTAGTTTCTGTCTCTCCCAGGCCCATTTTCCTGATCCCCTTCCCAAGACACTCATCAGGCTAGGTACTTGACCTGGCCTTGTGACCCTGTAGTTACCCTTTGGGAAAATGTAGCCCTGCCCCTTGTCTGGACACTTTGGCTTCCCTCAGCCCATGCCCTGCTACCCAATCCTGACACCCTGTAGTGGACCCAGGCCTTCAGACTTCCTCCCTCTATGCTACCTGCTCATATTTCTCCCCTCCCTCTCCTCCCCATCCATATCCATTTTCATTCACCCTGCCCCAGGTGCTAGCACTTGGCTCTCCATTACTGGGCATGGCTTCTTGTTTGAGCACCTGGCAGCCCTTCTTGAGAACCCTTTTCCTTCCCTTGGTTTCTGGCCTCTTTTTATAGACCCCATCCTGTGCCTCTCCTCTGTTCCACTGGTGCTATGGTATACTGGCACTGCCAGGACCCTTAGCATTCCCTGCTTCTCCTTCACCTGGTCTCCTCGAATGGGTCCAGACTGCCAAATGATCACACCCACAACCTCCATATGTAAGGCATCCCCTCACAGTGCCCTCTTTTGCCCCTCCTTTTGTCCAGGTTCCTCTCTGGGTATCTACTCACCTGGGCAGAGGAGCCAAATTGGCTGGCCTCTGTACCCTTAAGGCTCCATAAAGGGAACTAGAGCCCTGCCTCTTGCCTGAGCCCCTTTTGCTGCCTGAAACTTGAGGCCTGGCAGTTAACATGTGACTTGCTTCAACCCATCCATGAGAGATCCACTCCCTTCCCTCCCCTGCCCTCTGGCCTTGCATGCTGCCCCTACCCTGACATTTTGCACTTCAGTCCCGGGGCCTGGCGCTCACATGAGCCCCTGACAGTGTTCCTTTTTTCACTTGGCATAGCATGGATTCTCTTCCTGTTGGATCTTACCTGGGGACCCCTTGCTTGGGACTTCCAGCATGCTTCTTTTGGTGCCTGTTGCACTTTTCTCTGTCTCCTTTTCCTTGTGCAGCCCTTCCTCCCCTTCCCCTTGCACTTTCCGCCTTGCACTTGCAAGTCTTCTGCTCCTTGGGTCCTTCATCCATGGTAGGTCAGATTTGTCCTTTGCCTGGGCACCTGCCTTGTGTCCTGGATCTTGCCCCCAAGGCACCCACTGAGACCCCCATCTATGCCCTACCATTGGCCCCCTCCTGGCCTCCTTCACTTACCAGGTCTCCTTCACTTGCCAGGTCTCCTTTGCCAGGTCTCCTTTGCCAGGTCCCTGTCCCTGGATTCTTATCTCAGTCAGAGCATCTTATGGGAAACAGAGACCTGCCCTTTGCCTTGGCCCCTTGCTTTCTCTGGGCCTTTGGATCTGCACCCGGAAACTTGACACTGGCAGTTGCCCTGGGCCATGAGACTGCCTGCCCCCTGCTGGATCCCCTGCCATCCCTCCAAAGTCTTGTCCACTGTCCTGAGCCCCCTGCCCAAGCCCTGACCCTTGGCTCTCCATTCCCTGGCCTACCTCTTTGCTTGAGCATCTCGGGGCCCTTCTTTCTCCATGCTTCCCTAGGCTTGGACTGCGGGCCTCGCTGGGGCAAGTATACTACTTCCCTTGGCTTCCCTGAACCACAGAGCCCTACTGTCACCCTCCTGCCCAGCTCTGCCCTTTGCTGCCCTTTCCTGGCCTGGGCCCTCCTGTTGGTCTCTACCGTGGGCTCCTTTTGGAATTCCTGGACCACATCGCATCAACACCTTTCCTCTGGCCTTTCACGCTGTACCCTCCTTCATCCCTTTTGTTGTCCCTGTTCCTACTGGGCCCCTTTTCAAGATCCTTTTCCCATGATGCTCACCACGTCCAGAAGACTGGATCTGGGCCTTTGGGCATGTGGGGTCCTTTTGGGAAAACATAGCTGTTCCCCTTGCCTGGGAACTTTGGAGTCTCTCAGCCAAGGCCCTGCTCCTCGATCCTGACACCCAGCAGTGAACATTGGCCTTGAGCTCTCCTCTCGCTGCACCACACATTAGCCTTGCTCCTCTTTCTCCTCTCCCCAGCTTTGTCTGTTTTCATGCCACCCAGGACTGGGTCCTGGCACTTGGCTCCCCATTCTTGGTCCTGGCTCCTTGCTGGAGCCCCCAGTCACCCTTCTCTAGGACCCAGTCCCTGTACCTTGATTTTAGGCCCCTTGATTGGCCCCTCTAATGTGTCTCCACTCTGTTCCCCTTCTTGTGGTAATTTTTCATTGCCAGGACCCTCCCCTTCCTCTGCTTCTCCTTAGCCTGTTCTCCTCCTATGGTTGCTGGCTCCCCACTCACATGCACCCCCCAATCCTGGACCAAAGGTATCCCTCACAATTCCTTCCTTTGGTCCTGGTCTCTCTCTGAGTACCTACTCACCTGGGGCAGAGCAGTGGAATTGGCTGGCCTCTGGGCCCTGAAGGATCCCTATGGGCAACACAGCCCTGCCTGTCTCCTGGGTCCCCTTTGCTGCCCAAACTTGACAACTGGCAGTGGACTTGGGCCTAGTGATTACCTTGCCCTGGGCGATTCCCTCCTTTTCCTCTCCTGTCCTCTAGCCTTGCAAGCTGCCCCTAAGCCAACCGAGCCCTTCCTCACCCTGACCCTTTGCCCTACACTCCCCTGGCCTAGCTGCCAGCCTGAGCTCCTTAATCCATTACTCAGGTTGCATTCCTCTCTGTGGTGTTTCTTCCTATTTTGTCTGACCTGGATGCCCCTTGATTTGGCCTCCTAGCTTGCTCCCCTCTATGCTCTTTGCGCAGCCCTGTGTCTCCTCATCCCAGTACCGATTCTACCTCTTTCCCCTAGCACTTTTTCCTGGAGTGGGGGCCTCTTGATTATTGGGTCCCTAATACCTTTTTGTGGGGTCAGTCCCCTATCTGGGCTCCTTGATTGGGTCCTTGCTCTTGCCCCTCTATGCACCCACTGTGACCCCAAACTGTGCCCTCATATGGGACTCCTGTTGGCCCCATTTCCTTGCCAGGCCCTTTGGCCTGGTCCCTGGCCCTTGATCCTCATCTGAGCCAGGACACCTTATGGGAAACAGAATCCTGACCCATGACTTGGCTACTTGCTCTTCCTAGACCCTTGGGGGCAGCACCTGGAACCCTGACACCTGGCAGTTTTGCTGGGCCTCGAGTCTCCCTCCCCCCTGATGGATCCCCTGCTTTCCCTCCCCAGCCCTGTTCACTTTCCTGAGCCTCCTGCCCTAGTGCTGGCCCTTGGCTCTAAATTCCCATGACTGGCTCTTCTCTTGAGCCTCTGGGGGTCCTTCTTGTTCTGTGCTTCCTTGGGCTTGAACTGCAGGCCACACTGGGACAGCTTCCCCATTCCCCTTGGCTTCCCTGCATCTTACAACCCTAGTGTAGCCCCT
This sequence comes from Ictidomys tridecemlineatus, assembly GCF_052094955.1. Classification (NCBI taxonomy): domain Eukaryota; kingdom Metazoa; phylum Chordata; class Mammalia; order Rodentia; family Sciuridae; genus Ictidomys; species Ictidomys tridecemlineatus. The sequence goes on from NW_027520968.1 coordinate 396,050, forward strand.
GCCTGCCTGGCCCCATCCTTTCCTGCTCTCCCATAGCCTGGGCCCTGCTCTAGGTCCCTAGCCTGGGCTCCTTCCTGTGGTCCTGGCCTGCACCCCACAAACACCCTTCTTCTAGAACTTCACACTGCACCCTCCATTGGTCCTCCTGTTTTCCTTGTCCCTGCTGGGATCCTTTTCCAGATCCCATTCCCAGGATGCTCACCAGAGGCAGGGGATGTTTGGCCCTGCGGTCTTCCTTTGGGAAAATGTAGCAGTGCCCCTTGCCTGAGGGCTTTGGTCTCCTTCAGCCTGGGGCCTGCTCCTCAATCCTGACACCCTGCAGTGAATCTAGGCCTTGAGCCCTCCTTTCCCTATGCTACTCCTTCCCCATACTTCCCTTTCTCCCCATATACCACAGCAGCCAGGAGAGAGGGGATTTGCCCTTCCACGCGGGAGATCCCTCCCACCTGGGTGTTGGGGGGAGCTCAAAACATCCACAGCCAGGGTAGAGGTGACTTGCACCTCCAGTCCCCTCTACCCTGGCTAACTTGGTATACAAACTCCCTGCAACACCCAAGTGGAAGTGGTCTCCAGCCTGGAGGTGAGAATCCCCTCTACTCTGGCTGCAGCAGTTTAGGAGCAGCCCCTGACACCCAGGTGAAAGGCGTCTCTGGCCTAGAGGGGCGAGACCCTCTAGCCTGCCTGCAGCTGTATAGGAGCTCCCCCTACACCCAGGAGGGAGGGCTTTTCTGACTAGAGGGGGAGTCACTTCTATCCTGGTTAGGGTGGTATACAAGCCCCCCACTGGACACATAGGTGGGAGGGGTCTTCCACCTGGAGGGGTGATTCTCCTCTACCCTGGCTGCTGTAGTATAAGAGCTCCCCCTGACACCTTGGTGGGAGGGATCTTCTGCCTGGAGGGGCGAGTCTTCTCTACCCTGGCTAAGGTGGTATACAAGCTCCCACATGACACCAAGGTGTTATGGAGGGGCGTGTCCCCACTACCCTGTATGGAGGGGTGAGTCCCCACCACCCTGGCCATAGTGATATAAGAGCTCCCCCACTCTGACACCCAGGTGAGAGGGGTCTCCAGCCTGGAGGGGCGAGTTTCCTCTACCCTGGCTGCGGAGGTTTACTAGATCCCTCCAACACCCAGGTGGGAGGCATCTCTAGCCTGGAGAGGCGAGTCCCCTGTACCCTGGCTGAAGCTCCAATAAGAGCTCCCTTTAACAGCCAGGTGGGATGGATCTCCCAACTGGAATGGCATATACACCATACCCTGGCTTTGATGGTATAGGAGCTCCGCCTGACACCCTGGTGGAGGAGTCTCTCGCCTTGTGTGACGAGTCCTCTTAACCCTAGCTAAGGTGGGATGCAAGCTCCCTTGCAGGACACTCAGGTAGGAGGGGTTTCCTTTCTGAAGTGGGGAATCCCCTCTACCCTGGCTATAGTGGTATAAGAGCTCCCCACCCACACACAGGTGGGAGAGGTCTCCCACCTAAAATGGCTAGTCCCGTCTTCCCTGTGGCTGCTGATATATAAGATCCCCTGACAACCAGCGTTTAGGGGTCTCCCGCCTAGTGGGGCAAGTCCCCTCTCTCCCGGCTGCAGTGATATACGAGTTTCCCCCCCATTGCAACATGGGAGGGGTTTCTTGCCTGGAGGAGAGAGTACCCTCCACCCTGGCTAATGTAGTATAGAAGCTTCCAGACACCCAGAAGGGAGGGATCTCCTGCCTAGAGGGGCAAGTCCCCCTCTACCCTTCAGTATAGGAGTTCCCCTGACATACAGATGGGAAGAGTCTCCCAACTGGGGCAACGAGTTTCCTCTACCATGGCTGCAGATGTATATAATCTCCCTCAGACACCCTGGTGGGAGGGGTCTCCCACCTGAAGGGGTGAGTCCCCTTTATCCTGGCTGTAGCAGTATAGTATGTCCCCCAAACACACCCAGGAGGGTTGCCCACCTAGAAGGACAACTCTCCTCTACCCTGGCTGTGGCAGTATTTGAGATCCCCCTGACACACTGATGGGAAGGGTGTCTTGAGTGGAGCTGCAAGTTCCCTCTACCCTGGCTGAGGCAGTATTTTAGCTCCCCAAACACCTAGTTTTGAGGGGTCTCCCGCCTGAAGGGGAAAGTACCCTCTACCATGGCTGCAGTGGTATAAGAGCTCCCCCAGGCACCCAGGTGTGAGGGGTCTCTGACCTGGAGGGGTGAATCCCCACTACTCTGGCTGAGGGGTAGAGGAACCCCACCCCCACACCCAGGTGGGAGGGGTCTCCTGCCTGGAGGGGCAAGTCCCCACTTGCCTGTGGTATAGGAGTTCCCCTGACAAGCACGTGTGAGGAGTCTCCAGCCTGGAGAATAGAGTCCTCTCAACATTGCCTGTGGCTGTATAGGTTCTCCTCACTACACCCAGGTGGAAGGGGTCTCATGCCTGGAGGGGCGAGTACCCTCTCCCTGGCTGTGGCGGTATACAAGCTATCTCAGACTCTCAGGTGAGAGGGTCTCCCACCTGGAGGGGGCAAGTCTTCTCTACACTGGTTAAGGCAATACACAAGCGCCCCCTACACACAGGTTGAAGTGGTCTTCCACTTAGACAGGTGAGTCCTGGGTGCGGTGGTGTTTGAGCTCTCCCTGATACCTGGGTTTGAGGTGTCTCTCCTCCCTTCAATGGGGGAGCCACCTCGACCCTGAGTGCAGTGGTGTACTGTCTTCCCCGACACCCCAGTTCGAGGCATATCCCCTGTAGAGGGGGGAGCCCCCTCGATCCTGGGCACTGTGGTGTACAAGCTCCCCCTGAAACCCTGGTGAGAGGTGTCTCCCTTTTTAAGGGGGGAGTCCCCTGGACCCTGGGTGGGTGGTGCACGAGCTCTTTCTGTCTCCCCGGTTTGTATGGGCTTTCCCCCACACACCGGTTGGAGGTGGCTCCTCCCTCGAGTGGGGAGCCCCCTTTGGGTGCGGTGGTGTATGAGCTCCCTCGACCCCCTGGTTCAAGGTATCTCCCCTGTGGAGAAGGGAGCCCTCTCGACCCTGGGTGTGGTGGTGTATGAGCTCTTCCTGACACCCTGTCAAGGAGGGAGCCCCTCCACCCTGGGTGCGGTGGTGTATGATCTCACCCCTATACACTGGTTTCAAGTGTCTCCCACAGCGAAGCGGGAGCCCCCTCAACCCTGGCTGCGGTGGTATACAAGCTCTCCCAGACACCACTCTGCAATGCGTCCCTGCCTCAAGGAAGGAGCCCTCTTGACCATGGGTGCAGTGGTATATGAGCTTCCCTGACACCCCAGTTTGGACGTATCCTGCCTCAAGACGGGAGCCCCCTAAACCCTGGTTTTGGTGGTATACAAGCTCCCCTATATACCACTGAGCAAGGCATCACTGCTTAGAGGCGGGAGCCACCTCAACCCTGGGTGCTGTGGTGTACGAGCTCCCCCCGACACACCCATTGGAGATGTCGCCCCCATCAAGGGAGGAACCCCCTCAACCCAGGGTGTGTTGGTGTACTAGGCCCCCCTGACATCCCTTTTCGAGTTGTCTCCCTGTCAAGGTGTTAGCCTCCTCGAACCTGGGTTCATTGCTGTAAAGCTCACCCCAACACCTTGATTTGAGGCATCTTCCCCATCGAAGGGGGAGCCATCTTAAACTTGGATGCAGTGTTGTGCGAGCTCCCCCCCAACACTCTGTTTGAGGCATCTCCCTCATTGAGGCGGGAGCCACCTCGACCATGGATGTGGTGGTATAGGAGCTTGCTCCAACCCCCCAGTTCTAGGTGTATCCTCCAACAAGGGGGAGCTTCCTCGACACTGCATGCAGTAGTATATGAGCTCACCCCAACACGCCAGTTCAAGGCGACTCCCCTGTAGAGGGGGAAGCCCCCAAGTCTTGGGTGCGGTCATGTATGAGCTCCCCCCAACACGCTGGTGCAAGGCATCTTCCCCACTGAAGGGGGAGCCACCTCTACCCTGGGTGCAGTGCTATATGAGCTCTCCCTGACACCCCATTGATGGGGGAGCCGACTGGACCCTGGGTGAGGTTGTGTACAAACTTCCTGCGGACACCCCGGTTCAAGTCCTCTTCCCTGTCCAGCAGGGAGCCCCCATGACTCTGAGTGTGGTGGTGTATGAGCTCTCCCTGACACCCCAGTTTGAGGCATCTCCCCCGTTGAGGGGGAACACCCTCAAACCTAAGAGCTCCCACTGAGACCCGGTTCATGGCGTCTCCCCCCTCCAGCAGAGAGCCCCCTGGACACTGGGTGCGGTGATGTATGATCTCCCACTGACATCTTGGTTCGAGGTGTCACCCCGTCAAGTGGGAGCCCCCTTGACCCTGGGTGCAGTAGTATACGAGCTCCCATCGACAGCCCTGTTTGAGCCATCTCCCCCGACGTGGGGGGAGCCGATTCCACCCTGAATGCTGTGTTTTACGAGTTCCCCCAACCCTCTGGTGCAAGGTGTCTCTCGCCTCAAGGCAGGAGACCCCTCAATCCTGGGTGCCATTTTATCCAAGCTCCCCAATACACCACGGAGTGAGGCGTCAACGCCTCGAGGCAGGCGCCACCTCGACCTTGGGTGCTGTGGTGTATGAGCTCCCTGCAACACACCTGTTCAAGGTGTCTCCCCTGTCGATTGTGGAGCCCCCTGGACCCTGGCTTCGGTAGTATGGGGGTGCCCCCTCTACCCTGGGTGTGGTGGTATAGGAGCTCTGCCCGACACCCAGTTCGAGGCGTCTCCCCCTTCGAGGGAGGAACCCCCTCATCCCTGGATTCGTTGGTGTATGAGATCCCCCCGACATCCCGTTTCCAGCCTTCTCCCCAGTCAAGGTGTTAGCCCTTTTGAACCTGGGTTCAGTGGTGTACGAGCTCCCACTAAAACCTTGATTCGTGGTATCTCCCCGTCGAGGGCAAAGCCGCCTCAAAGCTGAATGCTGTGGTGTAGGAGCTCCCCCAGACACCCGTTTAGAGGTGTCTCCCCCATCAAGGGAGGAGCCCCCTCTACCTTGAATGCAGTGGTGTATGAGCTCCTCCAGACTCCCCGGTTCAAGACATCTCCCCCGTCAAGGGGGGAGCCACCATGGGTGCGGTAGTATATGAGCTCTCCCAACCCCCCAATTCAAGGCGTCTCCCCATGGATCGAGGAGCCCTCTCGATCATGGGGGCCGTGGTGTACAATCTCTCCCTGACACCCCGATTTGACAATATCCCCTTTGTGGGGGAAGTCCTCTTGGCCCTGGTTGCAAAGGGCCCTGGCTGCTCCCCGCAACACCTGTTTGAGGCATCTTTCCCCTCTGGTGGAGAGCCCCCTCATCACTGGATGCCGTGGTCTACGAGCTACCTCCGACACCCTGGTTCAAGGTGTTTTCCTCGTCGAGCAAGGAGCCCCCTCAACCCTGGGTGCGGTGGTGTATGATCTCTGTCCAACAACCCAGTACGAGGTGTCTCCGGCGGAAGCCCCCTTGACCATGGGTGCAATGGTGTACAAGCTCTCCCCAACATCCTGGTAGGAGGCATGCCCCCTCTTGAGCTGGGAGCCCCTCGACACTGGGTACGATGGTGTACGAGCTACCCACGACACCCCTGTTCAAAGAGTCTTCCCCATCTAGGGAGGAGATGACTCGACCCTGGACGCAGTGGTGTAGGAACTCTCCCCAACACCCAGGTTTGAGGAATCTCTCCAGTGGAGAGGTAAGCCCCCTCGAATTAGGGTTCTGTGGTGTATACAAAACTTCCTCTGATACCCAGTTCCAGGCATCTCCCTCATCGAGCAGGGAGCCACCTTAAACAGGGGTGCAGTGTACGAGCTCCCCCTGATACCCCAGTTCGAGGCTTATCCCCCGTTGAGGTGGGAGCCCCTGCGACCCTGGGCGTGGGGGTGTACAAGCTCCCACTGACACCCCTGTTTGAAGAGTCTACCCTGTCGAGGGGGGAGACCCCTCCACCCTGGGTATGAGGGTGTAAGAGCTCTCCCTGACACCCCAGTTCCAGGAGTCTCTTCCATCAAGGGAGGAGCCCTGATGACCCTGGGTGCAGTGGTATACAAGCTCCCCACAACACCTCAGTTTGAAGAGTCTCCCGCCTCAAAACAGGAGCCCCCTTGACCCTGGGTTTGGTGCTATACGAGCTCCCACAGACACCCCAGTTTGAGTTGTCTCCCCCATTGAGGCAGGATCCCCCTTGACCCTGTGCACAGTGATGTACGAGCTTCCCCCATACCCCTGGTTGAGGCATCATCACCGTCATGGGGGGAGCTACCTCGACCTTGGGTTCGGTGGTGTACAAGCTCCCCCAAACCCCAGTTCAAGGCATCACCATCATCGAGGGGAGAGCCCCAGGTCCCTGGGTACAGTGGTGTAAAGGCTCCCCTGACACCCCAGTTCAAGGCATCTCCCCCATTGAGGGGTGAGCCTCCAGGGCCCTGGGTGAAGTGCTGTACAGGCTCCCCTCCATACCCCAGTCCGAGGTGTCTCGCATGTTGAGGAGAGAGCCCCCTCGACCATAGGTGCAGGTGTGTACGAGCTCCCATCAACACCCCAGTTCAAGGCATCTCCACCATTGAGGGTGGGACCCCTTCGGCCCTGGGAGTGTTAGTATCCGAGGTCCCCCCAACACCCCCATTCGAAGCGTCTCCCCCTTCAAAGGGGGAGCCTTATCGACTCTAGGCACCATGGTGTATGACCTCCTCCCGACACTCCCGTAAAAGGCATCTCCCCCATCAAGGAGGTGCTTCCTTGACCCTTGGCACAGTGATGTATGAGTTCCCCCTGACACTCCGGTTGGAGGCATCATCCCCATCATGGGGGGAGCACCCTCGACCCTGGGTGCTGTGGTGTAAGAGCTCCCCTAAAACCCCATTTCAAGGTGTCTCTTCCTTCCATGGGGGAACCACCTCGACCCTGGGTACGGTATTATAGGAGCTCTTCTGACATCCTGGAAAAAGCGTTGAACGCATCAATGTGGGAGCCCCCTTGAGCCTGGGTGCAGTGGTGTACAAGCTCCCCCTACAACCCGGTTCGAGGCATCTCCCCTGTTGAGGGGAAGCCACCTTGATCTTGGGTGCAGTGGTGTACAGGCTCCCCCTGACACCCTGGTGCCAAGTGTCTCTCCCCTCGAGGAAGGAGCCACTTCAACCCAGGGTACAGTAATATATGAGGTCCACTTGACACCACAGTTTGAGGAGTCTCCCCCGTTGAGTGGGGAGCCCCCTCGACCATGGGTGTTCAAGGAATCTCCCGCTTCCTGGTGTGAGCCTTCTCAACCCTGGATGCAGTGGTGTAAGGGCTGCCCCCAACTCCCAAGTTGAGGCATCTCCCCCATTAGGGTGATAACCCCCTAGATCCTGGGTGCAGTGGTATACAAGCTCCCCTATACACCTGGGTTTGAGGCGTCTTCCCCATCAAGAGGGATCCTCATCGAACCTGGGTGTGGTGGTTTACGAGCTCCCCAAGACACCCCGTTAAAGGTCTCTACCCCACTGAGGCTAGAGCCCCCATGACCCTGGGTGCCATGGTGTACAAGCTCCCATGACACCCCTGTTCGAGGCATTTCCTGACTCGAGGTGGGAGTCCCTTTGACCCTGGGTGCGGTGGTATATTACCTCTGCCAGACACATCGGGGAGGGGGGGCGGGGAGGCATCTCCCGACTTGATTCGGTAGCTCCCTGAACCGTAGGTGGTGGGTGTGGTGGTATACGAGCTCCTCCAGACACCACAGAGCAAAGTGTCACCGCCTCAAGGCAGGTGCCACCTCGACCCTGGGTACTGTGGTGTATGAGCACCCCCCAACACACTGATTCGAGGCATCTTTCCTGTCGACGGTGGAGCCCCCTGTACCCTGGCTTCTGCAATGTAAGAGCTCCCCTCTATACTCCTGTTCCAGGCGACTCGCTAGTTGAGGGAGGAAGCCTCTTGATCCTGGGTGCATTGGTGTATGAGATCCCCCGATATCCCATTTCGAGTCTTCTCCCCCGGTGAGGTGTTAGCCCCTCGAACCTGGATTCAGTGGTGTAGGAACTCCCACTGACACCTCAATTTCAGGTGTCTCCCCTATGGAGGGGGAAGCTGCCTCAAACCTGGATGCGGTGGTGTATGAGCTCCCCGAGACACCCCGGTTCGAGGCGTCTCCCCCGTCGAGGGGGTAGCCCTCACTACCCTGGGTGAGGTTGTGTATAAACTCCCTACAATACCCTGGTTTGAGGCGTCTCTCCCATCAAGAGGGGAGCACCCTCTACTCTGAGTGCGTGGTGTACTAGCTCCTCCAGAATCCCCGGTTCGAGGTATCTCCCCGGTCAAGGGGGGAACCACCTCGACCATGGTTGCGGTGATATACGGGCTTGCCCCGACCCCCAGGTTGAGGCGTCTTCCCCATCAAGGGGGGAGCCCCTAGACCCTGTGTGCAGAGTTGTATGAGCTCACCCCGACACCTCGGTTAGAGGGGTCTACCCCGTCCAGAGGGGAGCTCCCACGTCCCTGGGTAAGGTGGTGTACAAGCTCTCTCCAACACCCCGGTGCAAGGCCTCTCCCCCATCAAGAGGGAGCCTCCTCGACCCTGTATAGGGTGGTGTACGAGCTCTCCCCAACACCCCGATTCAAGGCATCTCATCTATGGAGGAGGGAGCTCCCTTGACACTGGATGTGGTGGTGTACGAGCTCCCCCTGACACCCCAGTTTGAGGCATCTCCCATGTCAAGTGGGGAGCCCCCTTGATCCTGGGTGCAGTGCTGTATGAGCTCCCCCAGAAACCTGGTTAAAGGTGTCTCCCCACTGGATTGGGGAGCCCCCTCGACCCTAGGTGCTGTGGTGTATGAACACCCCTACACACACCCCGGTTTGAGGCGTCTCCCCTAATGAGGTGGGAGCCCCCTCTACCCTGGGTGCGGTTGTTGTGTATGAGTTTCTCCCAACTTCCTGGTTTGAAGCGTCGCACCCATCAAGGGGGGATCTTCCTCGACCCTGGGGGTGTTGAAGTACGAGCTCCCCACGACACCCTTGTGCGAGTGGTCTCCTGCTTCGAGGTGGGAGCCCCCTCGACCTTGATTGCGGTGGTATATGAGGTCCACCAGATACCATGTTGTGACTCATCCCCGCCTTGAGGCAGGAGCATCCTTCACAATGGGTACGGTGGTATATAAGCTCCCCCAACACCCCGGTTTGAGGCGTCTCCTGCCTCAAAGCAAGATCCCCCTCTACCATGGGTGCAGAGGTATACAAGCTTTCACAGACACCAAGGTGTGATTCATCCCTGCCTCAAGGTGTGAGCCTTCTCAACACTTGTGTGGTGGTGTACGAGCTCCCCAACACCCTGGTTCGAGGCACCTCCACCATCGAGTGGAGAGCCACCTCAACCCTGGGTGTGGTGGTGTTCAAGTTCCCCCAGGAAACACCAGTTCAAAGCACCTCATCCTTTGAGTGGGGAGACTCCTTGACACTGGTTGTGGTGGTGTACGATCTCCCATGATACCCTGGTGCGAGGTGTCTCCCGCCTCGAGGCCGGAGCCCCCTCGACACTGGGTGCAGTGGTGTATGAGCTTTCCCCCACACACATCCTGTTTCAAGGCATCTCCCCCATCGAGCAGGGAGCCCCCTCCACCCTGGGTGTGGTGGTGTACGAGCTCTCTCCGACACCCCTGGTGGAGGCACATACCTTGTTGAGGGGGGAGCCCCTTTGACACTGGTTGCAGTAGTGTACTATCTTGTTCCAACATGCTGGTGCGAGGTGTCTCGCCCCTCGAGGGGGGAGCCCCCTCGATGGTGGGTGTGGTGTTATATGAGTTACCTCTGACACCCTGTTTCGAGGTGTCTCCCTCATTGAATGGGGAGCCTGCTCGACCCTGGGTGCAGTGGTGTACAAGCTTCCACTGAACCTTCATTTGAGGTATCTCCCCTGTTAAGGGGGAAGCCAAATTGACCATGGACACGATGCTGTACAAATTCCCTCTGACAACCAGGTTCGAGGCATCTCCCTGGTGGAGGGGTGAGCCCCCTCGAACCTGTGTTCTGTGGTATATGAACTCCCCTCTACACTCCTGTTAGATGCGTCTCCCCCATCAAGGGGGGAGCCATCTTGAACCAGGGTGCAGCAGTGTAGGAGCTCCCCCCTGACACCCTGGTTCGAAGTGTCTCCCGTAGGGAAGCGGGAGCCCCCTTGACCCTGAGAATGGTGGTATACAAGCTCCCCCAGACACCACTGTGCAAGATGTTTCAACCTTAAGGCGGGACCACTCTTGAGCATGGGTGCGGGGATATATGAGCTCCCCCAACACCCCGGTTCGAGGCATCTCCCTCCTAGAGCTGGGAGCCACCTTGACCATGGGTGAGGTGGTACACGAGCTATCCCAGACACAAAGGTGCAAGTAGTTCCCGCCTCAAAGCGTGAGACCCCTCAACATGGGTGCGGCGGTGTATGATCGCCCCCAACACCCCGTTCGAGGCGTCTCCCTCATTGAGGGGGGAGCCCCTTCTACCCTGAATGTGGTGGTGTACGAGCTCCTCCAGACTCCCTGGTTCAACACATCTCCCCCGTCAAGGGGGGAACCACCTTGACCATGGGTGCAGTGGTATACGAGCTTGCCCCAAACCCCCAGTTTGAGACAATTTTCCTTCCAGTGGAGAGCCCCCTTGACCATGGGTGCGGTGGTATATGAGCTCGTCCTGACCCTCCAGTTCAAGGCATCTTTCCTTGAGAGGGGAGCCCCCTCAACCCTAGGGGCGGAGGTGTATGAGCCCTCCCAGACACCCCAATTTGAGGCATATCCCTCATCGAAAGGGGAGTCCCTTCAACCCTGGGTACAGTGGTGTAGAAGCTTCCCCCAACACCCCAGTTCGAGGCATCTCCCCCATTGAGCTGAGAGCTCCCTCGACCCTGGGTGCGGTGATGCAGGAGCTACACCCAACACCCCGTTCGAGGCATCTTTTCCCTCGGTGGGGAGCCCCCTCGACACCGGGTGTGGTAGTGTACGAGCTTCTTCCAACACCCTGGTTCGAGGTGTTTTGCTTGTCGAGCAGGGAGCCCCCTCGACCCTGGGTGCGGTGGTGTACAATCTCTGTCCGACACCCCAGTATGAGACATCTACCCCTCGAGGGGGGAGCCCCTTCGTCACTGGGTACAGTGGTGTATGAGCTACCCTCAACACCCTGGTTTGAGGTGTCTCCCCCGTCTAGCAGGGATCCCCCTCAACCCTGGGTGCCCTGGTGTACAAGCTCTCGCCGACACCCCCATTTGAGGAGTCTCCCCCGTCGAGGGGGGGAGAAAACTTGACCCTGGAAGTGGTGTAGGAACTCCTGCCACACCCAGGTTCAAGGCGTCTCCCTGGTGGAGGGGTAAGCCCCCTCGAACCAGGGTTCTGTGGTGTACAAACTCCTCCTGACACCCTGATTCAAGGAGTCTCCCCCATCAAGAGGGAAGCTGCCTCAAACCAGGGTGTGCCGGTGTAGGAGCTCCCACTGACACCTCGGTTTGAGGCGTATCCCCCGTCCAGGTGGGAGCCTCCACGACCCTAGACGCGGTGGTGTACGAGCTCCCTCCGACATCCGTGGAAGTATCTCCCGCCTCGAGGCAGGAGCCCACTCGAGCCTGAATGGTGGTGTACGAGCTCCCCATAACACCCTGGTTGGATGTGTCTCCCCGTCCAGTAGGGAGCCACGTCGACCTTGAGCACAGGGGTGTACTAGCTCCCCCCAACACCCTGGTTCAAGTCATCTCTTTCGTCGAGGGGGAGCCCCTCGACACTGGGGGCTTGGGTGTAGGATCTCCTCCCGACACCCTGGTTCGAGGCATCTTATGCCTTGAGGCGGGAGCCCCCTAGACCCTGGGTGCAGTGTTTTATGAGTTTCACCCAACACCCTGGTGCCAGGCATCTCACCCGTGGAGGAGGGAGCCCCCTCGACCTAGGTCACGAGGGTGCACAAGCTCCCCCTGACACCCCATTCGAGGCCTGTCCCCCTTAGATGTTAAAGCCACCTAGACACTGGGTGGTGTACGAATTCCTCCCGACATTCTGGTTTGAGGCATCACCCGCCTCGAGGCAGGAGCTTTTGGGACCCTGAGTGTCTGTGGCTTACCAGCTCCCCATAACACTCGGGTTCGAGGTGTCTCCTGCGTGAGCCAGGAGCCCCCTCGATCCTGGGTGCAGTTGTGTACAAGCTCCCCTAGACAGCTCGGTTCTAGGCGTCTACCCTGTCAATGTGGTAACCCCCTGGTCCCTGGTAGCGGTGGTGTATGAGCTCTCCCCAACATTCTGATTCAAGGTGTCTCTCCTGTCAATGGGGATCCAGCTTGACTCTGGTTTCAGTGGTGTATGAGCTCCTCCTGACACCCATGTGAAAGGCATCTCCCTGCTCAAGGCAGGAGGCCCCTCGACCCTAGGTGTGATGGTGTATGAGCTACCCCTGAAACCCTGGTTAGAAGCATCTCCCCTGTTGAGTGGGGAGCCCCATCTACCCTGGATGTGGTGGTATATGAGCTCCCCCAGACATCCTTGATCGAGGCATCCCCCCCTTCCAGGGGGGAGCTGACTCAACCCTGGATGCTGTGATGTACAAGCTCCCACAAACATTTCAGTTCGAGGCATGTCCCCCATCGAGAGGTGAGCCCCCTTGACCCTGGGCATGGTGGTATACGAGCTTCCCCAGACACCCCAGTGTGAGGCGTCTCCCGCCTCCATTCGGGAGCCCCCTCGACACTGGCCACGGTGTCTTATGAGCTCCCCCGGACACCCTGGTTCAAGGCATCTCCCCCATCAAAGGGGGAGCCCCCATGACGCTGGGTGCAGTGGTGTACGAGCTCCCCGCAACCCCCTGATTTGAAGTGTCTCTCACGCCAAGGAGCTAGCCCCCTCGACCCTGGATGCAGTGGTGTGTGAGGTCCCCCAGGCACCCCTGTGCAAGGTGTCTCCTGCCTTGTGGGGTAGCCCCCTAAACCCTGGTGCAGTTGTGTACCAGCTACTCCCCATAACTCCAGTTAGAGGCGTCTCCCCCATCAAGCGAAGAGCCCCCTCTACCCTGGGTGGGGTGGTGTACGAGCTCCCCCTGACACCCCAATTCTAGGTGTCTCTCTCATCAAGGGAGGAGCTGCCTTGAACCTGGGCACGGTGGCTTACGAACTCACCCTGACATCCTTCTATCGGGGAGCTCACACAACCCTTGGTGTGGTGATATATTAGCTCCCCCTGATATCCTGGTTTGAGGTGTCTCCCGCTTCGAGGTAGGAGCCACCTAGACCCTGGTTGTGGTAGTGTACGAGCTCCCCAGAAACCCCAGTGAGAAGCATCTCTCACCTTGAGGTGTGAGTTTCCTCGACCCTGGGTGTGGTAGTTTATGAGCTCCCCCCAACACCTGGGTTTGAGGGGTCTCCCATGTCAAGGGAGGAGCCCCCTTGACCCTGGGCACAGTGGTGTATGAGCAATCCCCAACACCCCAGTGCGAAGCATCTTCTGCCTCAATGTGGGAGCCCCCTTGAACATGGGTGCGGTGGTGTGTGGGAGACCAACCTTACACGTGACTGAGTCACTCCCTGGCTGGGTGCTGAGGCGCTCAGTCATAAATGTGGCAGAGCTTTCCCCACCCTTCTTGGGTTCTAGGGTCGGTGTCTGGTGCATGGGTGTATCTTGCTACAGCCCAATGAGTGAAGCTATGCTCACCTGTTCCTTTGTAATATAATTCCTTGCCCTTTTTAGGATAGAATCTTCTACGGAAGTGCCTTGTGTGGTAGGCCCTTGGGTGTGGCCTACCCAGGTGTCAGTCAACCTGCCTCTAATGAACATCATGAAGATAGACTCAGCCCCCTGAAACCTGACCCCTTGCCTCATTTGAATAGCTTCTCCTCAATATAGAGAGTCAGCGCATGCTCTGGCTCTCTCTCTTTCTGTGGACCCTTAAGGTCAGAAGAGCCATCAAAGCGACCCCAAAGAAAAAGGCATTTGTGTCTCTTGTGTGATTATTTTGTGCAGCCCAGTTAACCCAGTTCAACTGGAGTGACCCCTGAGCCTTTTAGTCACAAGAACAGAAACCTGGCAATTTACATCCAAGGTGGGCCCAAAGGTCTGACTCTTTAAGCCACCAGGACAAAAGTGACAAATGCTGGCTCCTGAGGGAATTCCAATTTAAATATTAAAGAAAGTTAGTGAGTTTGGTAATTCTCTCCAGAAGTTAAGCATGCTTAAGGATTGCAGAGTATTGTGGGCTGAATTGTACAAAGCAAGAAAAATCTGTGATGTTAAAATTTTTAATATGGGGTATATTCTAGAGACTCTAAATTCAGATGATTAATGGGCTAGTTTTTTTGAGTTGAGTCGTCCCCATGGAAAGAGCGCTTGTGTAGATTTTTTTAATTTGTTTTTGTAAATCTTTATAAAAAATGTTTTTGGGGGGAGGGGCTAGGATTGTGGCTCAGCAGTAGAGTGCTCACCTAGTGTGGGTGGGACCCAAGTTCAATCCTCATCACCACATAAAAATAAAGGCATTGTGTTATGTCCATCTGTAGGAACAGTGGAAAAGCTCCGTAAACTCAACAAGCTGAAACACAACCATTTACCTGTCTGATATTTTATTAGCAGGACTATAGCGGCCAGTTGCAGAAGAGAAGGGGGAGAGAGAGAGAAAGAGAGAGGAGAAGGGGGAGAGAGGAGAGAGAAGAATAGAGAGAGCACTAACAGGGTGTTGATATTTATGGGCTCAACACAGGATGAGGAGAAGCAAGGCGAGTGAGCTGTTACTTCTTCATTGGCTGGGAGTTTGTGCCACTTCAGGGATTGGAGGTGCACCATTCAAAGTTTGCACCATTCACAGGGATTGGAGGTAATGGTTCATGCACCATTCGGTGCGTCATGGACCTGAGCTCCTGGAAGAGAAGTGCTCTGGGCACCATCTTTACCAACATTCTTCCCTTTTTTGTTTTAGATTGGGGGCATTGTATTTGATCTGGCTACTTCCTGCTGAGTAAGGGCGTCATTTAGAGGGAGGGAGGGCGGTCAGTTGGTTGGAGAAGAAGGGCCAGGAGGCCCCATATCCATGCATTGAAGGCATGGATTTCCTCTGGAAGAATTCCATGAATGTACCCTGTGGCTATGAAAAGAAACATCATTAATTTCTGGCATGTCATCCATTCTGTAGGGTTCAGAGAAAGGGCCTATGCCCAGGAGAAGGCAGATTAGAACATATAAACTGAAAACCAAGGGCTTATTATTATTTTTTTTAGCATGGTTGGGTAGAGATCGCCATTTGGCAGAGTTGTCATTCGGTATCTTCATCTTTCAGCACTTGGTGGAGGCTTCTTGGGATGTGTGGACATGAGTGTTGTCTGGCTCATTGACAAGTAGCTGGTAATTCCTGAGGAGGAATAAATGTCCCAGTATCAGGAGAATCCAGTGGTTGTCAGGGTTTGTGAAGAGGTCCCAATAGGATTGTTGTGCCAATTGCTGCTTCTTTTTTCTAGTTGTTTCTGTAGTTGTTTCTAAAAAGGGTGTAGGTGTACTGTGTTTCTGTGGGTTCCTAGATCCTATCAGGAGGCCCATTCTTATGTGTGTTCTTCTCCTCTGGAATGGAAGAGAGGGTGGTGTGTGACTGTAAAAAACAGCTTGAGAGGGTTATCTGGGGAATATCTCACAGGTAAACCTGGTGATTGTGGGGATCCTGCAAGGTTGGGTGTTGTGGAGGGATTGTCCCCTGGAGGGCTTGCCACCAGTTTTAACCTAGAAATATGAATCCAGGGGTTTAGTTTCTTTCCTTCCTGTTGGATTTTTGCAGCATTGGGTGTACACAGGACTACCAGTAATGACCCTTCCTATTTTGGGGTTAGCGGGGAATCTTTCCCCTAGGGAAGAAAACCCCATTCTCCTGGTTTGAGTGGAAAGGAGGCAGCTGAGTTCAATGGATCCGGTAGCAACAAATTTTGTTGCTTCCATAGCTCATAGCATATAAGGAAGATGAGGGGAAGAGCATATTGGTCAGGGAGGGACCAAGGCTCTGGTGAGATTTACGGGGGGAGAAGGGGACAACCATACATTAACTCAAAGGAGGAGGCAAGGGATGACTTTTCTGGTAAATCCCTCGGGCTTAGTAGGTCAAGAGGGAGGAGTTTAACCCAATCTAAATGAGTCTGTAAAGATAGTTTACTTATGATGTCTTTCATTGTGCGGTTGGCTCGCTCAACCTTACCTGAGGCTTGGGCGTGATAGGGACGATGAACGTGCCATGGGATGGACAATGTCTTTGCCACATTATGGGTTACTTGAGAGACAAACTCAGGCCTGTTGTCAGATTGGATTGAAGCTGGCATCCCAAACCGAGGGATTACTTTGATTAGGAGGATGTTAGCATCCGTGGTAGCCTGCTTATTTGAAGTGAGGAATTCCTCTACCCAACCCGAGAATGTATCTATTAAAACTAGTATGTATTTGAAGTATTTTACCCTGGACATGTTGGTAAAGTCGATTTGCAAATCTGCCCCAGGAATATGGCCCCTCGCCTGATGAAAAGGGAAGGTTCCAGGTGTTAAAGATGTATTGGTATTCACTCTTTTGCATATCTGGCATGAGGCTGTGATTTGCTATATCACTTCTTTATCCTGGGGTGTCAGAATAAAGAAAGAGTGGAGAAAGGCTTTGAGAGTCTCTGTGGACTGGTGTGGAAAATGAAGTAGAGGTAAGTAAAAAGAGAGTGTTTGGGTGGGTCTCCATTATTGGGTAATGTTGGAGAGTACGAAAAGATGAGAGATCCAGTGGGGTCTGAAAGGGCAGCTGACCTGGCTGCCTGATTTACTTTTGAATTTCCCTGTGTGTTGGGGAGAAGTCATATTTGTGTGATCTGCAATGGACTACTCTAAGTTTTTTAGGAAGCTGGAAGGCTTGTAGTAGCTGAGTGATGTATGTGGAGTTGGTTATAGAGGTGTCTTTTGAGTTCAGGAGACTTCTCTCATTCCAAATTGCTGCATGAGATAAGAGAATGTGAAAAACATATTTGGAATCCATATAAAGCATAAGATTTTTCCTTGCTGCCATTTCACAGGCTTGCATTGCAGCTACCAGCTCAGTCTGTTGGTTGGTGGTATTTGCAGGCAGGAGATTGACTTTTATTATTTGTGATAGGGACACTATGGCATATCCAGCTTTTCTGATCCCCTCATGCATAAAAGAGCTGCCATCAGTGAACCAGGTATAATCGCTTTGGTCTAGAGATCCCTCAGTGATATTAGTTGGGCATGGGAGGAAGTTTTCTAGAATTTCTCTGCATATATGTATTGGGGACTGACTTTGACCTTGAGCCTGATTGAGTAACAGAGTTGCCGCATTGATAGCGGTGCAGATTTGGAAGGACACAGATGAGTCACAGAGGAAAGAGACAAAGATGGAGAGAATTCAACAGGGAGGGAGAGTTTGAAGTCCTTTGTACGTTAGCAAGTCCTTGAGGTGATGAGGAGAGGTGACAGTGATTTGAGCTCCAAAAGTAAGCTTTTACAATTTTTTTAATAAAACATAGGAGGCCAGTAGGGCATGGAGACAAGGAGCCCATCCCCAGACAGTTGGATCTAACTGTTTTGAGAGGAATGCCACTAGAGCAAAGATGGGCCCATACATTTGTCCCAGCAACTCCAAGCCTTGCCCTTTGTTTTCATGAACATAGAGAGTAAAATGCCCATTAACATCTGGCAGGTGTAGAGCTGGTGCCTGTAAGAGGGCCTTCTGGAGGGTTCTGAAGTGTGATGCAGCTGAAAATAACAGGGCTCATGCTTTCCCTTTGCTAGATCATATAGTAGTCTGGCAAGTAGTGAGTAATTTGGTATCCAGGCCCTAAAATAGCCTGCCAGACCCAGGAACGAGAGAATCTCCTTTATAGTTATTGGTACTGGAAGGTTTTCAATAACGCCTATTCTATCAGTTGTGGTAGCTTTCTTCCCTGGGGAAATGTGGAATCCTAAATAAACAAAGAGAGAGAGAGAGAGAGAGAGAGAGAGAGAGAGAGAGAGAGAGAGAGAGAAAGAGAAAGAGAGAGCTGTACTTTTGTGGAGAAGTTCTATATCCTTGGTGAGCAAGAAAATTCAGGAGGGTGGCTGTGTTGGACTTTGAGGTTTCTAATGAGGGACTAAAGAGAAGGAGATCATCCAAATATTGTAGGAGGATTGAGTTAGGGCATAAAGAAAAAAAATCCTCAAGATCTCCAGCAAGGACTTGTCCAAAAATATGTGGGCTGTCTTGAAACCCCTGGGGCAGGACAGTCCAGTTTAACTATCAGGAATGTCTAGTTTTTGGGTCAGTACAGGTGAAGGCAAATATGTCTTGGGAAGAGACAGTTGAATAAAAAATAATGCATCTTTAAGATCAATAACTGAAAAACAGGTGGAGTTTGCAGGAATGCATGAAAGGATAATATAAGGGTTTGGAACAAGGGGATGTATGGGCCTGGTTGAAGAATTTATTAACCTTAAGTCCTGCACCAAACAATATGTTCCATTAGGCTTTTTTACTGCTAAAATTGGGGTATTGAATGGAGAGTGTGTGGGATGGAGGAACCTCTTTCTTAGTAAGCTCTGAATGATTGGCTTTAGGCCCTTAAGACTGGCAATTGGCAGCGGGTATTGGGCCTGGTTTGGGAAGTGGTTAGGGTCTTTAAGATGCACTTCCACAGGAAGAGCAATTTGCAGAGGACAGGGTTTCAGTGTCCCATACAATTGAATCTTCTATTTTAGAGGGGAGGAGAAAATGTGTGTTCTAGTGGTCGTTGAGGTCTCCACACCAGTCACAAAGAAGTAAAGTCTCTTCTTCATCAGAGAGTAAAGCCATGACGACTATATAAGTAGGGGAAAACAATAAGGGTAAGGTTATGGAGGCCTTCAAGATGGATAATCTATACCTTCCCAGCAAGGGGACTGGAGACTGAGGCATAACCAAAAAATGGTGTGAAAAGGAGAACTCAGATAAGGAGCAAGTGAGGGGAAGAATTCTACATGGGATGATGGTTTGACCTCCTACCCCAATAGTAGGAGACTCAGAGGGATAGGTAGTTCCTCAAAACTCTCTCAGAACCAAAAATTTGGCCCCAGTGTCTACAAAAAAGTTTATGGGACACCCATCTACTCGGGTAACCACCCTGGGTTTCTGCTTGATGATTGAAAAGGCCGGGACAGAAGACCCAGGGCCCATCAATCCTCGACTGCTAGGCCCATCAAGTCACTGTCAGGGTGACTGACCTCAGCTCCCCTCCTGGACTTGGGGAAGTCCAATACCCAGTGGCCAGGACATCAGCATCTGGGGCATGGTCTGGGTAGTGCCCTAGGTTAAGGCAAGCCCTAGCCCAATGTCATTCATCACCACACTTAAAACAGGGCCCAGGGGGTCCTCATTGTGGGGGTTGTTGTCTCCCCTTTTCCATAGGTTGGAAGGAGTCCTGAAACACCTGGGCCAACATCTGGCATTTTGGGTGTTTTGCTCTTTCATCTCTGTTGTGGTAGACCTTGAAGGCAGTGGCCAACACCTCAGTCTGAGGAGTCCAGGGTCCCCTCTAATTTTTTAGCTTTGCCCAGATGTTGGGGTAGCTTTGTGAGAAAAAATAGGTAACAAGAAGTTGCCTCCCATCTGGGGATTCAGGGTCCAAATTAGTGTACTGAAGGAGAGCCTTTGTTAGTCAGTCTAGAAAGGCTTAGGGGTTTTCATTCTTCTCCTGGATGACTTCCTGGAGTTTATCAAAGTTAATAGCCTTTTGTGCCTTTAGACCAGCTATCAGACAGGTAATAAGGTGGTCCCTACGTCCCAGGTCTTGGGGGTCATTATAATCCCAATGGTAGTCTTGGTCTGGAACTGCCTGGGCCTCTAGGGTATGGTGGGCATTAGTCTGATGAACCTGGTCTGCATAGGTCCTATCCTGGTCCCAGACCCTTCTCCTCTCCTCAAGGAGGAGAGGATTGGACATAATCATATAGAGATCATGAAAGGTGAGTCTATAGGCTTGAGTTAAGTATAAAAACTATTTAATATAAGAAACAGAGTTTGCAGTGTAAGATCCCAAATTTTTTCTACTTGAGAAAGATCAAGCACAAAAAAAGGAACATAAACCCTTAAAATCCCATCTGCCTGGTAACCTCTCAAAGGGGGGACCACAACATGTGAAGTTTGAGTCAGGTGATGAGATGTGATGACTTGTGGGTTAGGTGCTGTATTAGTGTGTGAACGGATGGCTGAACAGGTGGCAGGTGGACTAAACTGAGGTGGAGGGGTAAGGGCAGAAGGAATAGAAGTGGAAGGAGTTTGTGCGGAAGTGTTGGGAGGAAGAGGAGGAGGAGTGTTCAGAAGAAGCCACAGATGTAGAAGATGGGGAAGAGGCAGGGGTGAAAGTGGAGAAAGAGGGGCTGAGGGTGGGCGAGAGCAGTATGGAGGTGGTTCATCAGTCGGATCAAAAGTGGAGGCAGAGAGCAGAGAAGAGGAAGAAGGAAGAGAAGCTGTGGAGGCAGAGTGGGGAAGAGGAGGAAGGAGGTTTGAGAGTAAGGAGTAGCTGTTGAGGCTTGCAATGAGTGCAGATATTTTGATGAGATCGAAGGAAGGAAAAAGCCTCCACATAAGGATTCTCGTTCCACTTCTTTGATCACTCACAGTAATTAAAAAGATCCTGGAGTAAATTGGGATCCAGAGACCCACACGTTGGCCAAACGTTTTGGTTGTCTAAGGGGTATGTAGGCCAGTCCTGGGTACAGAATTTTATAAGAGCTTTTTCGGTTTAATATCAGGGGCTAGGCTCAGGGTTTTCAAATTATCTAAGAGGCACCGCAAGGGAGAATCGAAGGAATTTCCCATGCTGGAAGGGCAAGATGGGAGTCAGAGAAAGCGTAAGAGAGAGGGAGAGAGAGAAAAAACCTGGGCTGGAAAGAGCTTCCTGGAAGCTCCAGAGCAGAGGGAGGATCAAGTAGGCGTCCCCAAAATAACCTGCAGGAAAATGCAGAGGGCTCTGCCCGGTCGTCACCAGTGGAGTGCAATCTGTGAGACCCAAATAGGGCCGGGGCCATGGGCAACCTGACGTCAGGAGAGTTTTTCGATTGGAATGAAAGAGTCAGAAGGAGACTCTGGGAGGAACGGAGTTCCAGGAGGAATGGTGTTCCAAACTCCAGTAAGATGGGCTGTAGCAACTGAGCTAACCCGTCCACCGGAGCCAAGAGTGAAGGGAGATGGAGGAGTTAGAAAGGGAGAATTAACCTTACATCTCAGGAGGTCGATTCCCATGGATGTCCTAGCAGAGTGCCCAGGGTCCACTGCGACCTTGATGGGTCTGGGTGGGGTGCGTTCCCCCTCCTAAAACACCCAGAGGAATTGCGGACACTCAACAGCCAATTCCCTCGTTCTGGAGAGTTAGGGTTCAGGTGCTCATGAGCTGGGGGAACTCACCAATCTGCAGGCCAGTGGTGGATGTCAAGCATGTAATCAGAGGAGTGGACTATGACAGGAATGGTTGGGCTCGGATTTTGGGAATGGGATTCCACCTTGAGCGACAGGGATTCCCCATCCTAGCTTTTGGCACCAACGTAGGAATGGTGAAAAAGCTCCGCAAACTCAACAAGCCTAAACAACCATTTACCTGTCCAAGATTTTATAAGCAAGACGATAGTGGGGGCTGGGAATGTGGCTCAGGTGGTAGAGCGTTTATCTGGCATGTGTGCGGCCCGGGTTCAATTCTCAGCACCACATACCAACAAAGATGTTTTGTCCGCCGAGAACTAATAAATATTTAAAAAATTCTCTCTCTCTCTTTCTCTCTCTCTCTCTCTCTCTCTCTCTCTCTCTCTCTCTCTCTCCTCTCTCACTCTCTCTAAAACAAAAAAAAAACATAGGGGCCAGTCACAGAAGAGAAGGGGAGAGAGAGAGAGAGAGAGAGAGAGAGAGAGAGAGAGAGAGAGAGAGAGAGAGAGGAGAGAGAGAAAAGGTGGGGAGAGAGAGGAGAGGGGGAGAGTAAGAGAAAGAACAGGAACATGGTGTTGATATTATGGGCTCAATGCAGGATGAGAAGGAGCAAGGCGAGTGAACTGTTACTTCTTCACTGGCTGAGTGTTTGTGCCACTTCAGGGATTGGAGGTGCGCCATTCAAAATACACACCATTCACAGAGATTGGAGGTAATGGTCCTGGTGCCATTCAGTGTGTCATGGACCTAAGCTCTGGGAAGAGAAGAACTCTGGGCGCCATCTTTACCAACACCATCCACACCTAAAAAATAAATATTAAAAATGCTTTAAAAAAAGATTTTGGGGGCCTTTATGTTCTAGAAGTTTGCACTAAAAGAGTGAGAAAAAGGGGCATCTCCCTCATCAATTAGGGAGCCTCCCTCAACCCTGGGTGTGGTGGTGTAAAAACTACCCCTGACACCCCAGTACAAGGGGTCTCCACCCTTGAGGGGGGAGTCCACTTGACCCTGAATGTGGTGGTATAGGAGATTCCCTCTACACCTCGATTGGAGGGTTCTCCCACCTCAAGTGGGGATACCCCTTGACCCTGGGTGCAGTGGTATATGAGCTCCACCTGACACCCTGGTTTGAGGGGTCTCCTGCCTTGATGGGGAAGTCTCCTTAACCCCCAGTGCAGTGGGGGCTCACCCCTTCACCACGGTTATAGGGGTCTCCTTCCTTGAGAGGGAAGTCACCTCAACCCAAGGTGCAGTGGGAATAGCCCCAGAAACCCCAATTCAAGGGGTCTTCTTCCCCTAGGGGGGAGTCATTTCGACCCTGGGTACAGTGGGAGCTCCCCTGACACCACAGTTCTAGGGGTCTCCCACCTTCAGTGAGGAGTCCCCTTGACACTGGGTGTGCTGGGAGTTCCCCCCACACTACGGTTAGAGGGGTCTTCCCCCTCGAGAGAGGAGTTCATTTGACCATGGGTATGGTGGGAGCTCCCCACAACACCCTGGTTCGAGGAGAGCCCACCCTGGACGGTGGAGTTCCTTAGACCCTGGGTGTGGTTGTATATGAGCTTTCCCTAACACCCCAGTTTGAGGGGTCTCCCACCTTGAGGAGAGAGTCCACTCAAACCAGGATGCAGTGGGAGCACCTCCCAACATTCCAGTTTGAGGGGTCTCCAGCCTCTACTGGGGAGTCCCCTTGACACCGGGTACAATGGAGGCTCCCCTGAACACCTCGGTTCGAGGGGTCTCCCCCCTCAAATGGGAGTCCCTTTGACCTGGGGTGTGGTCATATACCAGCTCTTCCTGAAACCTGGTTTTAAGGGTCTCCCTCCTCTAGGGGGCAGTCCCCTCAACCCTGGGTGCGGTGAGAGCTCCCCCCACACCCTGGTTCGGGAGGTCTCCCACTTTGAGGGGGGGAGTACCCTCGACCCTGGGTGAGATGAAATCTTCCTCCAACACCCTGGTTCGAGGGGTCTCTCTTCTTGAGGGGGAATTCCTTTTAACCCTGGGTGTGATGGTATATGAGCTTCCCCCAACACCCAGGTGGGAGGGAGCTTCCACTTTGAGAGTGGAGTCGCCTCAACCTGGGTGTGGTGGAATTTCCCCCTGACTCCAGGTTCGAGTGGTCTTGTGACTCAATGGGGGAGTACCCTTGACCCTGGATGTGGTGGAACCTCCCCCCGACACCAACCTTGAGAGGACTCCCACCTCGAGGGTATAATCCCCTTGACCCTGGGTGCAGTGGGAAATCCCACAAAATACAGGTTAGAGGCGTCCCCTCCTCAAGTGGGTCATCCCTTTGACCCTGGAGCAGTGGTATATGAGCTCCCCCCTGACACCCTGGTTCAAGGGGGCATCACCCTTGAAGTGGGAGTCTCTTTGACCCTGGGTTCTGGGGTATACAAGCTCCCCCCGACACTATGGTTTGATGGGGTCTCTGCCCTTGAGGGGGGAGTCCCTTCTACCCTAGTTGCGGTGGTATACAAACTCCTCCTGACACCCCAGTTCAAGGGGTCTCTGCCTTCTAGGGGGGAATCCCCTCAACCCTGGGTGCAATGGTATAGGAGCTCCACATGACATCTTGGTTCAAGGGGTCTGCGCCCTCAAGGGGGGAGTACCCTCAAACCTGAGTATGCTGGTATATGAGTTCCCCCCCCCCCCATACCCCTGTTCAACGGGTCTCCACCCTCGATGGGGGTGTCTCCTCGATCCTTGGTATGGTGGTGTATAAGTTCCCGCTGACATCTTAGTTCGAGGGGTCTCCCTCCTTGAGGGGGGTGTCCTTTTGACCCTGGGTGCAATGGTACCGGATCTCTCCCTCCATACTCCCATACAAGGGGTCTCCTTACTCATATGGAGAGTCCCTCGACCCTGGGTGGAGTGGGAGCTCCCCCTGACACCCTGGTAGGAGGGTGTCTCGCCCTGAGGGTAGAGTCACCACTAACCTGGGTGCAGAGGGAGCTTCCCACGACACCCAGGTGGGAGTGGGCCTCCACCTGAGAGTAGAGTTGCTTTTACCTTGGTGCATTGGAAGCTCCCTCTGACACCCGGTTTCAAGGGTCTCCCTCTTTGACAGGGGAGTACACTAGACCCTGGGTAAGGTGGGAGTTCCCCCCCCATACCCTGCATAGGAAGGTCTCTCCTCTCTAGTGGGGAGTCCACTCAAATCTGGGTGAGGTGGGAGCTTCCCCCCATACCCTGGTTAAAGGGGTCTCCCATCTCGATGGAGGAATCACCTCCACCCTTGGTGTGATGGGAGCTCCCCATCAAACCCCATTTTGAGGGGTCTCCCTCCTCTGGGGGGGGGGAGTCCCCTTCAGCCTGGGTGCAATGGGAGCTCCCCCTAACACCCAGTTCTAGGGGTCTCCCGCCTCAAGGGGGGAGTCTTCTCAACACTGGATGTGGTGGTCGCTCCCCCTGACACCCAAGAGATGGGGTCTCTCTCCTCGATGGGGTAGTCCTCTTAAATTTGGGTGTGATGGTATTTAAGCTCCCCCTGACATCCCATTAGAGAGGTTTCCTGCCTCGTGTGGAAAGTCCTATGGATCCGTGGGAGCTTCCTTTGACACCCCAATGCAAGAGAATTCCCGCCTCGAGGGTGGAGTCTCCTCGACCCTCTGTACAATGGGTGCTCTCCCCAACAACCCAGTGGTAGTCGGCTCCCGTCTCAATAGTGGAGTTGCTTAGATCCATGCGCAGAAAAAGCTCACCACCACATGCCGCTTGGAGGGGTCTCCCCCTTGGTGGGGGAGTCACTTCGGCCTTGGGTATGCTGGGAATTTTCACTGTTGAGGGAAGCCCCCTCGATGCTGAGTGCAGTGGTGTACGTGCTCCCCTCACACCCGAGTTCAAGATGTCTTCCCCGTTGAGGTTGCAGTGGTGTACAGCTCCCCTGACATCTCAGTTTGAGGCATCTCCCCTGTCAAGGGGGGAGCCCCCTTGACCCTGGGCACAGTGGTGTAAGAGCTCCCTCAAACATCCCAGTTCTAGTCATCACTCCCTCAATTGGGGAGTCACTTTGACCCTGGGTATGCTGGGAATTTTCCTCTTCGAGGGGAGCCCCCCATCCTGGGTGTGGTGATGTACATGCTTTTCCAGACACCCCCGTGGAGGAGTCTTCCCCATAGAGGGGAGAGTCCCCTCTCCCCTGGGCATGGTGGTGTTCAAGCTCCCCTGATAAGATACACCAGTTAGAGGAATCTCCCCCATCAAGCGTGGAGCCCCTTTGACGCTGGGTGCGGTGGTGTACGAGCTCCCCCGATAAGATACACCAGTTAGAGGAATCTCCCCCATCAAGCGTGGAGCCCCTTTGACGCTGGGTGCGGTGGTGTACGAGCTCCCCTTGACAACCCAGTTCAAGGCGTCTTCCCTGTTGAGGGGGGAGTCCCCTCGACGCTAGGTGCAGTGTTATACAAGCACCCCACGACACTCAGGTTCAAGGCATCTCTCCCATCGAGCGGGGAGTCCCCTCCACGCTGGGTGCATTGGTGTAAATGCTCCCCAGATACCCGGGTTGGAGGTATATCCCCCATTGAGCAGGGAGCCCATCCGACCCTGGGTGTAGTGGTGTATGAGCTCCTCCCCTTCACCCCCGTTTGAGGTGTCTCCCCTGTTGAGGAAGGAGTCCACTCAACTCTGGATGCAAGCTCCTCCTGACACCCCGGTTAGAAGCATCTTTCTCATCAAGGGGGAAGCCCTCAAAACCCTGGGTGCAGTGTTGTACAAGCTCCCCTCAACACCTCAGTTGGAGACGTCTCCCCAGTCGCTCTGGAAGGCCCTCGACATCCAGGTGCAAGGCGTCTGCATCCTCGGTTTGGGAGAACTCTCGACCTTGGGAGTGGTGGTGTATGAGCCCCCCCTGCCACCCTGGTTTAAGGCGTGTCTCCCATTGAGGCAGGAGCCCCCTTGAACCTGGGAAAGATGATGTACAACCTCCCCCAAACACCTCTGGTTGAGGCATCTCCCCTCTCAAGTGGGGAACCCCCTCGACTGTGGGCACAGTGGTGTAGGAGCTCCCCACACACCCTGTTTCAAGGCATCTCCCCGGTTGAGTAGGGTGCCCCCTCGAACCTGTGTTGGTGGCTTACCAGCTCCATTCGCTGTATCTCCCCCATTGAGGGGGAATCCCAGTTGACCCTGGACGCTGTGGTGTAGAGGCTTCCTCCGACACCCTGGTCAAGGCATCTCCACAGTCATACGGGAGCCCCCTCCACCCTAGATGCTGTGATGTACAAGCTCCCCCTGATACCCCAGTTCGAGTTGTCTCCCCCATTGATGACGGAGCTCCCTGGACAATGAGTGTGGTTGTGTATGAGCTCCTCCTGACACCCTGGTTCGAGGCATCTCCCCCCTAAAGGAGAGAGACCCTTGACCATGGGTGCGGTGGTATACAAGCTCCCTCCCCCCGACATTCGTGATCCTGGGTGCAGTGGAACACTAGCTCCCTGAGAACACCAGTGTAAGGCGTTCCTGCTTCGATTTGGGAGCCCACTCGACCCTAGGTGTGTTGGAATATGAGTTCCACCCTCACCTCCATCGAAATGTCTCCTGACTCGAGGCAGGAGCCCTTCAACCCTGGGTGCAGTGACGTACTAGCTCCCCTAGACACCCTGGTTCAAAGCATCTCCCCTGTTGAGGGGAAAGCCCCCTTGACCTTGGGAGTGGTGATGTAAGACCTCCCCAAAAAACCCGGATGGAGGCGTCTCCCCCTTCTTTGGGGAAGTATCCTTGATCCTGAATGCAGTGGTGTATGAGATCCCCTGATACCCCAGTTATAGGCATCTCCCCCATCCAGGAATTAGTTTTCATGACCCTGGGTGCATTGGTATAAGAGCATCCCCCCTACACCCTGGTTTGAGCTGTCTACTGCTTCGAGGAAGGAGCCTCCACGATGCTGGGTGCTGTGGTGTACGAGCTCCCTTCCACACACACCCTGGTTGGAGGCATTTCCCCCATTGAGGGAGAAGCCCCCTCGACCATGGGTGCAGTGGTGTAGGAGCTCCTCCCCACACCAGCTTGAGGCAGCTCCCCCTAGAGGGAAGAGCCTCACTGACACTGGGCACAATGGAGTGTTGAGGGCCATAGCTAAGTCGGGATGACGCATGGCATTTTTGCCAGAAGTAATGGTTGAGAGGTGACGCTAGTGAGCCATTAAGATGATGACTTTTGAGTTCTGGGGGAGATCCCCATTGAGTTCCGCTTGAGCTGTAGTGGGGATTCCCAGAGAGAGTTCCCATTGGTTGGGGAAGTGCCGAAGGAGGGATTTTCCAGTTGCTGGTTCCTGGACTAGCCGCATGGCTTTCAGGAGAATCCCCAGGAAGCGTGTGTGGAGTGTGCTGGTGGATTTCAGAAATAATGTTTGTTCCTGCTTCAGTGGCTAAGTGATTTGTGCCTAGCGAGACTGCAGCATTTGGCAACTCGTGAGGGGAACACCAGAAGCTCGGAGGTAAGTGAAATTGCTCACTCCTATGGGAAGGTGAGAGAATGAGTGACCATTTCAAAAAACAATGTGTTCTTGTTTTGATTTGTTTTGCTTTTGTTTTAAGCTGCCTATCCCTAGAATTTTCTCAGGCAAACTGGGGAAAATGGTTGGCTCAAGGTTTGAAGTTGTTAGCCCCTGAGGAAGAGATAGAAA
Source organism: Ictidomys tridecemlineatus (assembly GCF_052094955.1). Classification (NCBI taxonomy): domain Eukaryota; kingdom Metazoa; phylum Chordata; class Mammalia; order Rodentia; family Sciuridae; genus Ictidomys; species Ictidomys tridecemlineatus. The sequence goes on from NW_027520968.1 coordinate 424,025, forward strand.
TAGACCACAAATGCACATGTCAACAAAATAGGAAAATTGATACAACGATTTTTTGTTCCGTTTTTGTTTCATTCTGTTTCGGTATTGTTTTGTGTTGTCTTGTTGAGTTGCATTATCCTTATACTAGATTAGAAATTAGTAAAAAAACAAACTGAAAGAGTATTAAGTAAATTGTTAGAGGTCCAGAATTTGATGGAAAACATGTTAGATCAAGCAAAAGAGAAGGTCTTTCGAGCTAGTCAGATAGAGGAAGAAAATTTAAAGGAAGAAAGCTTAGAGGAAAAACAGCTATCAGGGGGGAAGCTACAATAGAAGGCTGCTACTAACTCTGTTCTATCACCAGGGGGCGTAATTCAACCAACAACTCCACCTATGGAGACAGCTGAGTGGCCCTCAACACCCGTAGTTGATAGACGGGATCCTGAGACAGGACCTCAAAGATTAGCATGCCCTGTACTTGAGCAGGCAGGAGGGCAGCGAATTCACTGTGTGTTAGATTTCAAAAAAATGAAGCAGTTAAAGGAGGCTGTAAACATATGGTCCCCAAGCACCCTTCACTGTAAGCATGGTCGAATCCATTACCAACTTGGACATGACACCAGCAGACTGGGCTAGCATATGTAAATCTGTGCTAAATGGAGGACAATATTTGTTATGGAAGGTTACCAATGAGGAATTTTGCATGGAGACTGCTAGGTGAAATGCAGCAGCAGGTTACTCTCAAAGAAATCTAGATCTGTTGTTAGGAAAAGGACCTTATGAGGGTCAATGGCAGCAAATTGAATATGATCCTGCTATACATTCACAAATGCTGCAGATGCAGTTAGGGCATGGAAGACTTTATAAGGACATGGAGATTTATAAGGTCAATTATCTAAGGTAATACAGGGAGCTAATGTACCTTACACTGAATTTGTAGATAGGCTTATTCAAACAGCTACCAGAGTTTTTGGGGATACAGAACAAGCAATGCCATTAATAAAACAACTGGCTTATGAGCAAGCAAATTGTTGGTTCAGAGAGGTCATTAGACCATAGAAACATGGAGATTTAAACACATATATTAAATTATGTAGAGACATTAATGAACAAGAGCAAGTCTTGGCAGCTACAGTACAACAGGCTTTAGATTCCAGGCCAAAAACATGCTACAATTGTGAACAAACAGGACATATTAAAAGGAATTGCCCCATAGGAGGAGGGTTTAACAAAACTAGGTATCAAAGGGGTAGAATACTGGGTATTTTCCCAGGATGCGATAGAGGGAGACATTGGGCTAATGAATGCCATTCTCAAACCACCATAGAGGATACTCCGTTATCAAAAAATGTTCAAAGACCAGGTGTTTACCAATGATATCGTGGAGAAAGGCATTGGGCTCCATTGCCAAAAAACGGACAAGGGGGCCCTATGCTCCGGGGCCCATGACCACAAATATACAGGCCACTGGAGGAACCCAGAAACACCATGGAGGAACCCAGCAACACCATCAGGGTAGTGCCCAGGATACATTATTCATTTGATCTCTTATCAGATGAACCAGAGGAAGCGCAGTGCAGGGTTGGACACCTGCGCCTCTGTCAGAGCAGTACTAACTCCAGAGATGGGAGTTTAAATCATTCCCACAGGAGTAAAAGGATCTCTTCCCCAAGGAACAGTAGCCTTATTGTTAGGACACAGTTCTTCTTCTCTAAAAGGACTTATGATAAGTCCTGGGGTAATTGATCCTGATTATGAAGGTGAAATAACAATTATACCTAGTTCTCCAAAGGGTATAACAGTAATTCCACCAGGAGATACAATAGCACAATTATTAACAATACCCAGCCTATATGATAAATTTTCCAGTAGTACTATAGAAAGAGGTTCCAGGGGATTAGGCTCCACAGGTGTATATTGGGCTATGCTGTCTTGAAATTTAGATTCTCACCCAATGCTAAAATGAAATATTTAAGGACATGAATTTATTGGGCTACTAGATACAGGTGTAGACCTTAGTATCATATCTCGTCAAAACATTGGCCATTACAACAAGCCACTCAAATGTTTCAAGGCCTAAGAGTGGCGACTAATCTCCATAGAAGTGCAATGGTATTAGATTGGAAGGATCCTGAAGGATGTGAAGGAACTATACAGCCATATGTATTGGATCATCTTCCTATAAATTTATGATGTCCTAGATCAACTAGGTTTGACATTAACAAATAACATCAATCCAAATGCGCCCACTATTAGGGCTAGACAAGGTTTCAGGAAAGAAAAAAGATTAGGAGAACAAGAATAGGGTATAGTAGCACCAATTCAAATAGATTAAAGAGGAGACAGACATGGATTGGGTTTTCATAAGGGATACAATTAGCTGAGGGACATATACAACCTTCCGTATCTCCCTATAATTCTCCCATTTTTGTCATTAAAAAGAAATCTGGTAAATGGAGATAATTGCAGTTAAGAGCCATTAATAATGAGATGATTATTATGGGACCTGCTCAATCGGGGATTCCTCAATTGTCTGCTTTGCCAAAAACCTGGTATGTTTTAGCTACAGATATTAAAGATTTTTTTTTCAATTAAAATTCATCCTGAGGATAGTCCACGTTTTGCATTTACTATCCCTGCACTGAATCATAAAGGTCCTGATCAGAGATATGAGTGGAAAGTACTCCCTCAAGGGATGGATAACTGCCCAACTATGTGTCAAATTTATGTTAACAAAGCAATCCAGCCACTTAGAAATTAAAATCCTAAACTACAAATATTTCACAATATGGATGATGTATTGTTAACACATAAAGATAAAAATGCTTTGCTAGAATGTTATGCCACACTTACAAATTTATTAAAAATTATGATCTAGAGATAGCAATAGATAAAGTACAATTAAATTTTCCAATTAATTATTTTGAAGTTCTTTTATCCTCAACCATCGTCTGTCCACCAAAAATTCAAATATGAGTAATCAACTCAAATCACTTAATGACTTTCAAAAGTTATTAGGAGACATAAATTGGATAAATCCTTATCTAGGTATACCAACAGGAGAGTTGGGACCTTTATTTGATATCCTAAAAGGTCCATCAGATCCAAATTCACCTCGAATGTTAACATCTGAAGCAAGAAAGGCATTAAAAATTATTGAAACATGGGCTGGTGATGTGGCTCAAGTGGTAGCATGCTCACTTGGCATGTGTGAAGCCCGGGTTCAGTCCTCAGCACCACATACAAACAAAGATGTTGTGTCCGCCAAAAACTGAAAAATAAATATTAAAAAATTCTCTCTCTCTTTAAAAAAATTATTAAAAAAATTATTGAAACAAAATTGAAAATATGCATTTGGATAGAATTGATATAAGTTTGCTTTAATTTTTATTGTAATACCAACAAAAAATATTCCTACAGGAATATTTTGGCAAGAAGGTCCATTATTGTGGATACATTTATCTTATTCTCCTAACACTATTCTTACTAGGTATCCTGAGGCTGTAGGAGAATTAATACTCAAAGGAATAAAATCAGCAAAGGGAGTGTTTGGAATTTCTCCCAATAAAATTATTACTCCACATACTATGGATCAAATTGATGAGTTAGCTAATGAGTTAAATACTTGGGCAATAATCATGTGTAAATCTAATGTTTCATTTGATAATCACTTACCATCTAATTCTATGTTGTCTTTTTGGTCTTAAAATTCTGTAGTTTTTCCAAAAATGACAAGAAAAACTCCTATCATGAATGCTCCAAATATATTCACTGATGGGTCAAATAATGGTACAGCAGCAGTAGTTACCCCTGATCAAACTTTTACATTTTTAGTACCCAAAATATCAGCTCAAAAGGTAGAGCTTAAGGCAGTATTACAAGATTTTGTGATGTTTAAAGATTCTGTATTTATTTTCTGATAGTCAGTATATAGTTAATGCTATAGTATCCCTTGAAGATGCTTGTAGGATTTCTCCTTCCTCTATTGTTTTCTCTTTGTTTTCCACTATAAAAAGTCTAATCTGGGACAGAAAATCCATTCTTTAGGACATATCAGAGCACATACAGGATTGCCTGGAGCCCTTAGTTTGGGCAATGATTTAGCAGATAAAACTACACATGACATACATATTTTCTCTACACTAGAAGAAGCTACAAATTTTCATAAAATGATCCATGTCAATGCTAACAGTTTACAAAAGCATTTTAAAATAACTAAGGTACAAGCTAGACAAATAATAAAACAATGTCAAAATTGTGTGACCTTTTTTACCACAAGTTAATCTTGGAGTCAATCCTAGAGGACTGATACCTCATCATATTTGGCAGATGGATGTCACACATTTGCCAGAATTTGGAAAATTAAAATATTTGCATGTTACAGTTGATACTTCTTACAGATTTTTGATGGGCTCCGTTCATGCCAAAGAAAAAACTAAAGATATTATAGCTCATTGCTTACAAAATGTTGCCACTGCGGGCGTTCCAAAACAGTTAAAAACAGATAATGCCCCTGGTTATACTTCTTGCTCTTTTAAACAATTTTTCTCATCATTTGGCATTACTCACATAACAGGAATTCCATACAATCCACAGGGACAAGACATATTTCAAAGAGCTCATCAAACTATTAAAATGTACTTATTAAAGCAAAAAGAGGGAATTGGAAAGGGGTATATATCTCCCAAAAATAGACTTAACATAACCCTTTTTACTCTAAACTTTTTAAATTTGGATTCATCAGGCCTTAGTGCTGCAGAAAGGTATATGTGTCCAAAAAATGTACATAATCCTAAGATAGTTTGGAAGGATATTCTAACAGGACAATGGAAAACTCCTGACCCAGTGATTGTCTGAAGTCAGGGTTCTGTTTATGTGTTTCCACAGGGAGAACAGCAGCCAATTTAGATTCCAAAGAGACTAACCAAAGCGATTTCTACAGACCAAAGTGAAGATGATTTGACTCAAATCCATAACAGCTGATATCCAGAACTTTAGCTTGGCTATTCTTACATCTGGGACAGTGATTAATCAGGATGCTTTTTTCAATATTTATTTTATTATTGCCCTTTCCCACATCACGAATTTCTATTTTATATTTTGAGCTCATACAGACCTAGGTTAATGTTTTTGTGATCAGTTCTATTTTTTGACTGTGGAGTTTTTAAACATTGCAATGGAGATTTCACCTGTGTAAAGCTACAAGGCCTTTACTATTGTCTTATGTGTTGTATGTTATGTGTGCACACTTGTGTTTTGTGTTGTATGTCTGTATGTGTCTATGTCCATATATCATATATGAGGAGTGCTCATGAAAAAAAAAATGGATCCAATTTTTTTTTATTCACGTGATTTAAATGGTTTAATTTAAATTGGGTAAACAGCTGTTGAGTATTGTTTTTAATATATAAACAAAAAAGGAGGTTAACAGATCTGTTTGTTTACTTTCACCTTTTCTTTTCATTATATTTAATAATTCTGTTCAGGATAATGTAAATTGTTTAGAAAATTGTTTTCTTAGTACCTGTTGGAATGTTGCAAAAAAAATTTTTTTAACCATCATTGCCAAAATTGTTATCTTCATCCCAGTGCCGGTGAAGATAAAGATAAAACCAAACTATAGCTTCTTCGATAGTTATCACAACAAAGTGTATAAACTGATGCATCAATGAATAATAATTCACCAAGTAATGCTCAATTAAGGAGTCAATTTACTTTGGGAGGAAATGGACATATTGATGGATTCTTCTGCTTTGAACTGCTTGCAGAACTTTCCTGGACTATGTATTACTTGTATGCATTGTGAACTATCTATTGATGCAGCAAATTGTGGTAGTGCTGGCATATCTTTATAGTTGGTGTCATCGGTGGTACAATTTTTCCAAAAAGAGCCGTCATTTTGGCTTGGTGTTGTGGCATTTTGCATCCTCCTCCCTTCTGCTAGTGATGGTCTAAAATTTGGGGGCCAACGGAGGTGAGAGAGAGAACCTCATCCCCCCATTGGCACCAAGGCCAAATTTGGGGGCCAACAGAGGTGATGCAAAAAACTCACCCCCTTCCCATTGGCAAAGGCCAAATTTGGGGGCCAACAGAATTGAGTCAAAGAACCTCACCCCTCCACTGATGCATAGGTCTATCCACAAGTATGGCTGTATGCTGGACCAGTAGTCAGTGACGGGTATGATCCAATTGCAGTGGTACCAACCTAAGACAGGAGGCTGACACCTTGAGTTCAGCTCATCCGATGACTGGTAAGGACCATATGTAGTATTGGACAGCCTAACAGGCACGTCCCTAAGCCACATTGTTTGTTGTTTAATTAAACAGAAGGGAGGAGATGTTGAGAGCCACAGCCGAGTCGGGGGAACACATTGCATTTTTGCCAGAAGTAGTGGTTGAGAGATGATGCTAGGGAGCCATTAATATGATTACTTTTGAGTTCTGGTTGAGTTCCCTTTGAGTTTTGCTTGAGCTCTCAGGGATTCCTGGAGAGTTCCCATTGGTTGGGGAAGTGCCGGAGGAGGTATTTTCATATTGCTGGTTCCTGGAGGAGCCAAGTGGCAATTGGGAGAACTCCCCCAGGAGCATGTGTGGAGTGTGCTGGTGGAGTTCAGAAATAAAGTTTGTTCCTGCTTCAGTGGCTCATGATTTTTGCCCACCCAGACTGCAGCAATGGAGTATGAGGTCCTCCCAATAACCCTATTGGAGACATCTGCTCCGTCCATGGGGGAGCTCCATTAACGCTGGGCACTGAGGTGTTCTAGTTCCTCCCCACAATCTGGTCGAGGCATCTCCCACCTTGAGGAGGGAGCCCGCTCTATCCTGTTATCTGTGGTGTATGAGCTCCCCTGACACCCCCGTTTGAAGTGTCTCCACCCTCCAGGCGGGAGCCCACTCAACACTGGGTGTGGATGTGTACGAGCTTCCCAAACCCTGATTTGAGGCTTCACCCACTTCTAGGCGGGAGCCCTTTGGACACTGAGTGCAGTGGTGTAGTAGATCCCCGCGTCACCCCAGTGTGAGGCATCTCCTCAGTCAAATGGGGATCCCTTGATCTTGAGCATGGTGGTGTATGAGATCCCCTGACAGCCCAGTTCAAGGTGTCTCCCCCATTGAGCAGAGAGCTCCCTCGACCCTCGGTGCAGTGGTGTACAAGCTCCCTCAAACACTCCTTTTGGAAGTGTCTCTCCCATTGATGGGGGAGCCCAGTCAACACTGGTCATGGTGGAGTATGAGCTCCCACCAACTCCACAGTTCGAGACGTCTCCCGCATTGAGGGGACTGCACCTCGACACTGGGCATGGTGGTGTAAGAGCTCCTCCTGGCACATCCATTCGAGGTGTCTCCACCTCTTGACTCTGGGTGCGGTGGTGTTCGAGCTCCCCTGACACCCTGGGGTGAAGCATCTCCTAACACAAGGCGGGAGCCCCCTTGACCCTGGGCACAGTGGCGTACAAGCTCCCCCAAACACCCCCATTCCAGGCATCTTCCCTGTCGAGGGGGAGACCCCTGGACCCTGAGTGTGGTGGTGTAGGAGCTCCACATGACACCCTGGTTCAAGGCATCCTCCCCATTGAGAGGAGAGCCCCCTCGAACCTGGGAGCAGTGGTGTTCAAGCTCCCCCGACACCAAATTCGAGGCATCTCCTGCTTTCAGGCTGGAGCCCCCTCAATCCTGGATGCTGTGTTGTACAAGCTCCCTCCAACTCCCCAGTTCAAGGCATCTCCCCAGTAAGGGGGTAGCCCCCTCCACCCTGGGCACTGTGGTGTACAAGCTTTCCCCAACACAAAGTGAGAGGTATCTTTCACCTGGAGGCAGGATCCTCTCGACCCTGGGTGCGGTGGTTTACCCGGTTTCCCCATCACTCTGGTTCAAGGCATTTCACCCATTGAGAGTGGAGACCCTCGACCCTGGATGCGGTGGTGTACGAGCTCCCCCTGACACCTAGTTTGAGGCATCTTCCCTTCCCATGGAGAAGCCAACTCAACCTGGGTGGGGTGGTGTACAAGATCCCTCCCACTTCCCAGTTAGAGGTGTCTTCCCTATCAAGGGGGGAGCCTCCACAACACTGAGCATGGTTGTGTAGAAACTCTCCTGGAAACCCCCATTTGAGGTGTCTCCCCCATCAAGCAGGAAGCCCCCTCGACCCTGGACGCAGTGGTTAACACACACACCCCATACACCCCAGTTCGAGGAGGGAGCCCGCTGGACACTGGGCACAGTGGTGTAGGAGCTCACCCTGACATCCAGTTCGAGGTGTCTCCCCTTTCCATGGGGAAGCCACCTCGACCCTGGGTGCGGTGATGTAAGAGATCCCCCCCCGACACCCTGATTAGAGACATCTTCCACATTGTGGTGGTAGCCCTCTCTACCCTGGGCACGGTGGTATATGAGCTCCCCCCGACAACCCAGTGCGAGGTGTCTCACACCTCAAAGCAGGAGATCCTTGACCCTGGTTGAGGTGGTATATGAGTTCTCCCCCAACACCCTGGAACAAGGCGTCTCCCCCTTCGATAGGGAAGCCACCTTGACCATGGGTGCGCTGGTGTATGAGATCCCTCCAATACCTCAGTTAGAGGCATCTCCCCCATTGAGGAGGGAGCCCCCACGACCCTTAGTGTGGTGGTATACAAGCTCCCTCCAACACCCCGGTTTGAGGCATCTCCCGCTTCCAGGAGGGAGCCTGCTTGATGTGGTTGCGGTAGTGAACAAGCTCCTCCAGATACCCGGGTGTGAGGCATCTCCCACCTCGAGGCAGGACCCCCCTCAACCCTGGATGCAGTGGTGTATGAGCTCCCCCCACACCCCAGTTCGAGGTGTCTGCCCCGTTGAGGGGGGAGACCCTTGACCCTGGGTGCGGTGTTGTATGAGCTCCCCCTGATACCCAGTTCAAGGGGTCTCCACCTTCAATAGGGAAGCCACCTCGACCCTGGGCGCAGTGGTGTACGAGATCCCCACCACCACATCCTGGTTAGAGGAGTCCTCTCTGTAAAGGGGAGAGCCCCCATGACCCTGGGTGTAGTGGTGTACGAGCTCCCCCAACAGCCCGGTTTGATGCATCTCCTGCTTCGAGGCAGGAGCCCACTCGACAGTGGATGCAGTGGTGTATAAGCTTTCCATGATACCCCAGTGTGAGCCATCTTCTGACTTGAGGTGGGAGCCCCCTCCACTCTGGGTACATTGGTGTACGAGCTTCCCCTGACTGGCCGATTCAAGGGGTCTCCCCCGATGCAGGGGGGTGCCGCCTCAACCCTGGGCACAGTGGTGTATGAGCTCCCTCACACACACACACACACCCAGGTGCGAAACGTCTCCCGCCTCATGGCGGGAGCCCTCTCAAGCCTGTGAGCAGTAGTATACGACCTCCTCCCGACACCCTGATTCAAGGCGTCTCCCCCGGTAGAGGCAGGAGCCCCCTCAACCCTGGTCTCGGGGATGTATGAGCTCCACCCAACACTCTGTTTTGAGGCATCTCCATCATCTAGCGAGAGGCCCCTTGAGCCTGTGTGCAGTGGTTTACAAGCTCCCCCTGACACCCCCCCCATTCAAGGCGTCATCCCCATCAAGGGGGGAGCACACTGGAACCTGGACATGATGGTGTACGAGCTCCCCCAAACACCCCAGTTCGAAGTGTAAACTCATCGAAGGGAGAGCCCCCTTGCCCCTGGGAGCAGTGGTGTGCAAGCTCCCCCAGATACCATGGTTAGTAGCGTCTCCCCCGTCGAAGTGGTAGCCCCCTCGACCCTGGGCCCAGGGATGTACGAGCTCCCTCCAACACCCAGGTTTGAGACTTCTCCCGTTGAGAGGGAGCCCTCTCAATGCTGCTGTGTTGTATGACTTTTCCCCGATATCCCGGTGCTAGGCATCTCCACCTGCGATTGGAAAGCCACCTGGACCCTGGGTGCAGTGGTGTATGAGTTTCCCCCAACACCCTGGTTAGAGGTGTCTCCCACAACAAAGGGGGAGCCCACACAACGCAGGGTATGGTGGTATTCAAGCTCCCCCCTACACCACAGTTCGAGGCTTCTCCCAGTTTAAAGCAGGAGCCCCCTCGAACCTGGGCGCGGTGGTGTACAAGCTCCCCCTGACACCCCGGGTCGAGGCATCTCCCCCATCAAGGGGGAGCTGCTTCAACCCTGTGTGTAGTGCATATGAGCTCCCCCTAACACCCCGGTTTTAGGCATAAACCCCGTCAAGGGGGGAGCCCCCTCGACCCTGGGTGCAAAGGTGTATGAGCTCCCCCCAACACCCTCCTTTGAGGTGTCTTGCCCGTCTAAGGGGGAGCCCCATTGACCCTGGCCACAGTGGTGTACTACCTCTCCCCAACACCCTGGTCAAGGAGTCCCCTACCTCAAGGCAGGAGCCAACTGGACCCTGAGTTTGGTGGTATAAGAGCTCTCCCCAACACCGTGGTTTGAGGCATCTCCATCGTCGAGGGAGGAGGCCCCTTAACCCTAGGCGTGGTGTTGTACAACCTTCCCCTCAGTATGAGCTCCACTAGACAACTCCATTGAAGGCATCTTCTCGGTCGAGGGCAGAGGCCCATCGACCCTGTGCATGGTGATGTACGAGCTCCACTAGACAACTCGGTTGGAGGCATATCCCACTTAGATGGGGGAGACACTTCAGCCCTATGTGCAGTGGTGTACGAGATCCTCCGGACTCCCCAGTTGGAAGCATCTCCTCCACATAAAGGGGAGCCCCCTCGACCGTGGGTGATGTAATATACAGCTCCCTGAGACACATCAGTGTGAGTCGTCTCCCACCTCCATTCGAGAGCCCCCTCGAACCTGAGTGCAGAGGTACACAAGCTCCCCCCCCCCGTCACCCTAGTCAAGATGTCTCCAGCCTCGAACTGAAAGCCCTCAACCCTGGGTATGGTGGTGTATGAGCTCCCCTTGACACCCGGTTCAAGACATCTCCCCCTTTGATGCAGAAGCCACCTCAGCCCTGGATGCGGTGGTGTACAAGATTTCCCCGACACCCCAGGTCGAGGCATCTCCCGGGTTGAGGGAGGGAGCCCCCACAACCCTTGTCATGGTGGCATACAAAATCCTGCCAAAAACCCCATTTGAGGCATATCCCCCATCTAGGGGTAAGCCCCATCGACCCTGGGCACAGTGGTATACTAGCTCCCCCCAACCATCTGGTGGAGATACCTCCCACCTCGAAGGGGACCCCACTCACCCTGGGTGCAGTGGTATATGAGCACCTCCAGACACCCCAGTGCAAGGCGTCTCCTGCCTCAATTCAGAAGCCCTCTCGACCCTTGGTGTGGGGTGTATAAGCTGCCCCTTACACCCCAGTTCAAGGCATCTCCCCTGTCGAGGGGGCAGCCCCCATGACCCTGGGCACGGTGGTGTATGAGCTCCCCCTGACACCCCAGTTTGAGGCATATTTCCCATCAAGGGGGAGTCCCCTTGACCCTGCTTATGGGGGCATATGAGCTCTCCCTGAAACCCCAGTTGGAGGCGTAAATCCCATCAAGGGGGGAGCCCCCTCAACCTTGGGCATGGGGGTGTACGAGATCTCCCCAGCACCCCAGTTTTAGGCATCTCCCCCATCAACGGGGGAGCCCCCTTGACCCTGGGTGCATTGGTGTATGAGCTCCCCCAACACGCTCCTTCGAGGTAGCTCGCCCATCTAGGGGGGAGCCCCATCAACCCTGGCCACGGTGGTGTACTAGCTCTCCCCATCACCCTGGTCAAAGAGTCCCCTGCCTTGAGGTGGAAGCCTACTCGACCCTGAGTTTGGTGTTATAAGAGCTCTCCCCCCCAACACCCTGGTTCAAGGCATCTCCATCGTCGAGATAGGCATGGTTGTATAACCTTCCCCCATCACCCCCATTCGAGGCATTACCCTGTTGAGGGCAGTGGCTCCTCAACCTTGTGCATGGTGGTGTACGAGCTCCACTAGACAACTCACTTAGATGGGGGAGACACTTCATCCCTGTGTGCAGTGGTGTACAAGATCCTCCCGACTCCCCAGTTCGAAGCATCTCCGCATAAAGGGGAGCCCCCTCAACCCTGGGTGATGTAGTATACGAGCTCCATAAGACACATCTGTGTGAGTCTTCTCCCACCTCCATTCGGGAGCCCCCTCGAACCTGAGTGCAGTGGTATATGAGCTCCCCCCTCACCCCAGTCGAGTGTCTCCTGTCTCGAAGCAAAAGCCCCTCAACCTGGGTGGGGTTGTGTACGAGCTTCCTCAACACCCTGGTTCGAGTCGTCTCCCCCTTCGAGGGGGGATCCCCTGGGTGCAGTGGTTTTCGAGCTTCCTCTAACACCCAGTGCAAAGCATCTCACACCTTGAGGTGGAAGCCCCTCGACCCTGGGTGCTGTGGTTTACAAGCTCTCTTTGACAACCCAGTTCAAGTCATCTCCTTCTTTGATGGTGAAGCCACCTTGACCCTGGGTGCGGAGGTGTAAGAGCTCTTCCCCATTCCCCAGTTGGAGGCATCTCCACGCAAAGGGGTAGCCCCCTCAACCCTGGGTGCAGTGATATATGAGCTCCCCCTGACACTCTGGTTCTAGGTGTCTGCCCCGTCGATGTGGGAGCCAATTCGACCCTGGGTGCTGTGTTATATAAGCTCCCTGACACCCCGGTTCCAAGCGTCCCCCCTGTGGAAAGGGAAGCCCTCTATTTTGAGTGCTGTGGTATACAAGCTCCTCTCACACCCAGGTTCGATGCATCTCCCGTGTGGAATGAGGAGGCCCCTCATTCCTGGTTGCAGTGGTATACGAGCTCCCCCCAACACCACCATGCGAGGCATCTCCCCAGTCAAGGAAGGAGCCCCCTCGACCCTGGGTGTGGTGGTATATGAGGTCCCCAAACACCCCGTTTTTAGGTGTCTCCAAAGTCAAGGAGGGAGCATCCTCGACCCTGGGTGTGGTAGTATATGGGACCCTGGTGCATGACGTCTCCCCTGTCGAGGAGGGCACCCCCTTGACCGTAAGTGCAGTGATTTACAATCTTTCCCTGACCCCCCAATTCGAGGCATCTCTTCCATCAAGACAGGAGCTTCCTTGTTGCTGGATGCAGTGGTATACAAGTTCCTCATGACACCATGGTGCAAGGCATCTCCTCCGTGGAAGTAGGAGCCCACTTGACACTTGGTTGGATGGTATATGAGCTCACACCAACACCCCGGTTCCAGGCGTCTTTCCCGTTGAGCAGGGAGCCCCCTCCACCATGGGTGTGTGGTATACGAGCTCCCTCCGACACTCCAGTTTGAGGGGTCTCCCCTGTCGACAGGGGAGCCCCCTGACCCTGGGTGCGTGGTATACGAGCTCCCCCCAACACTCCATTTCCAAGCAACTACCCGTGGAGCAGGAAGCTCCTCTATTTTGGGTGCAATGATATAGGAGCTCCCTCTGACAACCCGGTTCCAGGCATCTCCCCCTTTGGGGGGAAGCTTCCTTGACCATGTGTGCCTTGGTATACGAGCTCTCCCTGACACCCTGGTTCCAGGCGTCTTTCACGTCGAAGGGGAGGAGCCCCCTCTACCCTGAGTGCAGTGGTATAAGAGCTGCCCTCACACCCCAGCTCCAGGTATCTCCCCCGTCGAAGGTGGAGACTCTCCATCCTGGGTGCGGTGATATATGAGCTCACCCTAACACCCCAGTTTAAAGTGTCTCCCCTGTTGAGGGGGTGCCCCTTGACCCTGGTGCAGTGGTAAACAAGCTCCCCCCGAAACCAACGTGCAAGGCATCTCCCCAGTCAAGCGAGTATCCCCCTTGACCCTGGGTGCAGTCGTATAAGTATACGAGCTCCCCCAAAAGCCTGGTTCCAGGCGTCAACCCCATCAAGGGAGGAGCCCCTTCGACCCTGAGTGTGGTGTTATTCGAGTTCCCCCCAACATCCAGTTCCAGGCATCTCCCAGTCGAGGGGTTAGCACCCTTGACCCTGGGTGCAGTGGTATACAAACACGACCCGACACCCTGGTTCTAGGCGTTCCCCCATCGAGGGGGGAGACCACTGTACCCTGGATGCGGTGGGATACAATCTCCCCCCAACACCCTGGTTACAGGCATCTCCACTGTCAATGGAAGAGCTCCCTCAACCCTGGGTCTGGTAGTATATGAGCACCTCCCGATACCCCCGTTACAGCCGTCTCCCCCATTGAGAGGAAAGCCTCCTCGACCCTGAGTGCAGTGGTATATGAGCTCCCCCTGACAGCCCCATGTGAGGCAACTCCCGCGTCAAGGCAGAAGCCCCCTTGACCCTGGATGCAGTGGTATATGTGATCCTCCTGGTGCAATGCTTCTCTCCAGCCAAGGGGAGAGCCCACTCGACCCTGAGTGCGGTGGTATATGAGCTCCCCCAACATTCCGGTTCCAGGCATCTCCCACGTCGACCCCTCGACCCTGGATGCGGTGGTATATGAGCTCCCACCAACACCCTGATTCCAGGAGTCTCTTTCATCAAGGGGGGCGCACACTCAACCCTGCGTGCTGAGGTATATGATGTCCCTCTGACACCCTGGTTCCAGACGTCTCACCGTTCGAGGGGAAGCCCCCTTGACCCTGAGTGCAGTGGTATATGAGTCCCTCCCAACACCTCGGTTTAAGGCATCTCCCCCTTCAAGGGGTGACCTCCCGCAAAGCTGAGTGCAGTGGTATATGAACTCCCCTTTACACCTGGATTAGAGGAGTCTTCCTCGTGGAGGGTGGGCCCACTTGACCTTTGGTACAGTGGTATATGAGCTCACATCGACACCTCGGTTCCAGGTGTCTTTCCGATTAAGTGGGGAGGTCCCTCCATCATGGGTTCTGTGCTATATGAGCTCCTCCCAACACCCCAGTTTGAGGAGTCTCCCCTGCAAGAGGGGAGCCCCCTTGACCCTGAGTGTGGTGGTATAGGAGCTCCCCCCAACACCCCATTTCGTGGTTTCTCTCTCATAGAGGGGGGAGCCCCTTCCACCCTGGGTGTGGTAGTATATGAGCTACACCTGGCACCATGGTTCCAGGCATCTCCTCCTTTGAGGGTAAGCCCTGTTGACCCTGGTTGAATTGTTATAGGAGCTCCCCCCAATACCCCGATTCCAGGCATCTCCAATGTCAAGGGGGGAGCACCCTTGACCCTGCATGCTGTGGTATATGATGCCCCCCAACACCCTGATTCGAGGTGTCTCCCCCGTCGAGGGGGAGCCCCCTTGATGCTAAGTGCAGTGGTATACAAGCACCTCCTGATACCCTGGTTCCAGGTGTCTCCCCCATTGAGGGGGGAGCCCCCTCGACCCTAGTTGCACCGGTATACGAGCTCCCCCTGACACCTCGATTCCGGTCATCTCCAATGTCAAGGGGGGAGCACCCTCGACCCTGCGTGCTGTGGTATATGATGTCCCCCTGACACCCTGGTTTGAGGCACCTTCTCATCCGAGGGGAGAGCCCCCTCGACCCTCGGAGTGGTGGTATAGGAGATCCCCCGACACCGAGGTGCGAGGCCTCTCCCCCATTGAAGGGAAAGCTCCCTCAACCCTCGGGGCAGTCGAATACTAGCTCCCCTTGACACCCTGTTGTGAGGCATCTCCCCTGTTGAGGGGGTAGCCCCCTCTACCCTGGGTGCAATGATATACGGGCTCCCCTTGACATACCAGTTCTAGGAGTCTCCTCCGTCGAGAGGGTCGCCTCCTCGACCATGGGTGCAGTGGTATAGGAGCTCCCACAGACACCCTTGTTCCAGGCATATTCCCCTTCCAGAGGGGAGCCCCATCGACCCTGAGTGCGGTGGTATTCGAGATCCCCCTGATACTCCAGTGTGAGGTGTCTCCTGCTACAAGATGAGAGCCCCCTCATTCCTGGGTGTGGTCATATAAGAGCACCCCCAACACTCCGGTGCAAGGCATCTTCTGCCTCGAGGCAGGAGCCTCCTTGACCCTGGATGCTTGGTATAGGAGCTCACCCCGACACCCCAGTAAAAGGCATCTCCCCAGTGAAGGGGGGTGCCCCTCAACACTGGTGCAGTGGTATACAAGCTCCCCAAAAAACCCCAGTGCAAGGTGACTCCCCAATCGAGGGGGTAGCCCTTTTGACCCTGGGTGCAGTGGTGTACGAGCTCCCCATGACACCACGGTGTGAGGCACATCCCCCATCGAGGGTAGAGCCCACTTGACCCTCGGTCTGGTGGTATATGAGCTCACACCTACAAGCTGGTTCCAGGGATCTTTCTGATCGAGCGGGGAGCCCCCTCCACCATGGGTGCAATGGTATACGAGCTCCCCCAGACACTCCAGTTCCAGGCGTCTCCCCTGTAGAGGTGGGAGCCAACTTGACCCTGGGTGCCATATTATGTGAACTCACCCCAACGCATTGTTTCAAGGCCTCTCCCATCTTGAGGGGGGATCCCCCTTAACCCATGGCATGATAGTGTATGAGCTCACCCCGACATCCCCTTTGGAGGCATCTCTCCTGTAGAGGGGGGAGCCCCCACAACCCTGGGTGCCATGTTATATGAGCTCCCCCCGACATACCTTTTCGAGGCATCTCCCACCTCGAGGTGGGAGCCCCCTTCACCCTGGGTACAGTGGTATACAAACTCCCCTGACACCCCGGTCAAGACTTGTCCCCTGACAAGGGGGGAGCCCCCTTGACCCTGGGAGTGGTGGTGTATGAGCTCCCCCCAACACCCGTATTCAAGGTGTCTCCCCTGTCAAGGGGGGAACCCTCTCCACACTGGGCACGGTGGTGTATAAGCTCCCCCTGACACCCCAGTTGGAGGTGTCTCCCCTGTCGAGGGGGGAACCCTCTCCACACTGGGCACAGTGGTGTATAAGCTCCCCCTGACACCCCAGTTGGAGGTGTATCCCCTGTCTAGGGGGGCACCCCCTTGACCCTGGGCTCAGGGGAGTATGAGCTCTCCCTGACCTCCCGGTTTGAGGCATATCCCATGTCTAGGTTGTAAGCCTCCTCGACCCTGGGAAAGTTGTTGTATGAGCTCTCCCTGACACCCCAGTTCGAGGCGTCTCCCCTGTCCAGACGCCTCGACCCTGGGTGTGGTGGTGTACAAGCTCCTCCCAACTCGCCGGTTTGAGGTGTCTTCGCCTTCTAGTGGGGAGCCCCTTCGTCCTTGGGTGTGGTGGTACATGAGCTTCCCCCAAGGTGGGAGTTCCCTCAACACTGGATACAGTGGTGTAGGACCTCCCCCTGAAACCTAGGTGCGAGGCGTTTCCCAGGCTCCCTCTTGACCCTTGGAGAGGTGGTGTACAAGCTCTCCCCAACACCCCAATCGAGGCGTCTCTCACCTCAAGGCGGTAACCCCCTCGACCCATTTTCTGTCATGTATGGAACCCCAACATTCGGGTGCGAGGCATCTCCTGCCTCGATTCGGGAGCCCTCTCAACACTGGGTGTGGTGGTGTATGAGAACCCCCGGACACCCCAGTTTGAGGCATTTCCCCCGTCCAGTAAGGAGACACTACGACCCTGGGTGTGGTGGTGTACGAGCTCCACCCGACTCCGCGGTGCGAGACGTCTCCCACCTCGAGGCAGGAGCCCCCTCAACCCTGGGTGCAGTTGTGTAGAGCTCCTCCCGACACCCAGGTGTGAAGCATCTCCTCATGGCAGGAGCCCTTTTGACCCTGGGAGCAGTGGTATACAAGCTCCCCCTGACACACCGTTTTGAGGCATCTCCACCGTCAAGGGGGGAGCCCCCTCAACCCTTGGCGTGGTGGTATACAGGCTCACCCCGACACCCCTGTTCTAGGCATCTCTCTTGTAGAAGGGGGAGCCCCCACGACTCTGGGTGCCATGTTATCAATTTCCCCCCCCACACACACCCCGTTTTGAGGCATCTCCCACCTCCAGGCAACACCCCTTGACCCTAGGTACAGTGGTATATGAACTCCCCATGACACCCCTTGTTGAGGCTTGTCCCCTTCTCGACCCTGGGAGCGGTGGTGTACAAATTCCCCCCAAAACCCGGGTTCAAGTCATCTCTCCCATCTGTGGGGGAGCCCCCTCGACCCTGAGAGAGGGGGTGTATGAGCCCCCACACACACCCCAGTTTGAGGTGTTTCCTCTGTCGAGGGGGGAGCCCACTTGACCATGGGTACGGTGGTGTAGGAACTCCCCCAACACACCAGATAGAGGTGTCTGCCCTGTCGAGGGGGTTCCTCCTCGACCCTGGGTGCAGGGGTGTACGAGCTCCCCTTGATACTCCAGTTGGAGGCGTCTCCTTGGTCAAGGTTGTAGCCCCCTTGGCTCTGGGTAAGTTGTTGTATGAGCTCTCCCCGACACTCCAGTTTGAAGCGTCTCCCCCGACGTGGGGGAGCCCCCTCAACCCTGGGTGAAGTGGTATACAAGCTCCTCCCAATTCCCTGGTTCAAGGCATCTCCCAATTCGAGGGAGGAGTGCCCTGGACCTTGGATTCAGTGGTATAGGAGCTTCCCCCAAAGGCGGAAGCCCCCTCAACCAGGTGAGGTAGTGTAGGAACTCCTCCCAAAACCTAGGTGCGAGGAATTTCCTGCCTCCCAGTGGAAGCCCTCTAGACCCTTGTAGCAGTGGTGTAGGAACTCCACCCGACATTCTGTTTTGAGGCATCTCCCGTGTCGAGGGGGGAGCCCCCACAACCCTTGGTGCGGTGGTTTATGAGCTCCCGCTGACACCCCTTTTCAAGGAGTCACCCCCATCAAGGGGGGAGCCCCCTCGACCCTTGTTGCGATAGTGTTGGAGCTCACCCTGACACCCAGTTCTAGGCATCTCCCCTGTCTAGGGGGGAGCCTCCTCGACCCTCGGTGTGGTGGTGTAGGAACTCCCCCTGACACCCCGGTTCTGGGAGTTACCCCCAACGAGGGAGAAGCCCCCTCGACCCTATGTCGGTAGTATATAAGCTTCTTTTGACATCAGGGTTCAAGACGTTACCTGCCTGGAGGGGGAGCCCCCTCGACCCTGGTTGCGATGGTGTACGAGCTTGCCTCAACACCCTGGTCCAGTATGAACTCACTCCAACACCTGGGTGTGAGGCGCCTCCTGCCTTGGGGCTTGTGCCCCCTTGAAACTGGGTCCACTGGTGTATGAGCTCCCCCCAATACTCAGGTGTGAGGCATCTTCCTCCTCATGGCGGGAGCCCTCTCAACCCTGGAAGCAGTGGTGTATGAGCTCCACCCAACTTCTGTTTCGAGGAATCTCCCCATTGACTCTGGGCAAAGGGTTGTAGGAGCTCTGCTCCAAACCCCCATTGGATGCATCTGCCCTGTCGAGGGGGGAGCCCCCTCGATCCTGGGCGCAGTGGTATACACGACATCCCTGTTTGAGGCGTCTCCCCCGTTGATTGGGGAGCCCCCTGGACCCTGGGTACAGGGGTTTACAAGCTCTCCCTGAACCCCTGGTTCTAGGCGTCTCCCCCGTTGAGAGGGCAGCCTCCTTGACCTTGGGCACGGTGGTGTAGGAGCTCCTGCCAATACCCCCATTTGAGGCATCTCCCCCACCAAGAGGGATGCCCCACGACACTGGGAGCCGTGTTATACAAGCTCCCCGCTACACTCCGGATCAAGGCATCTTCCGCTTCAAGGCAGGAGCCTCCTTGACCCTGGGTGCAGTTGTATACAAACTCCCCCCAACATCCCAGTCAAGGCATCTCCCGCCTCACCGTGGGAGCCCTCTTGACCCTGGGTGCGGTGGTGTATGAGCTTCCCCCCAACATCCCCGTTCGTGGCATCTCCCCCGTATAGGGGGGAGCCACTTCGACCCTGGGCCAGGGGTTGTACAAGCTCCCCCGACACCCCAGTTCGAGGCATCTCCCTTGTCGAGCGGGAGCCCCCCCCGACATTGAGTTCAGTTGTGTACTAGCTCCTCCAGACTCCCCAGTTCGAGGCGTCTCCCTCTTCGAGGGGGGAGCCCCCTCAACCTTGTGCAACGTGGTGTACAAGCTCTCTCCGACACCCTCGTGTGGGGCATCTTTCCTGTCAGTGGGTGAGACCCCTCGTCCCTGGGTGCGGTGGTGTATGTGCTTCCCCAAAAACCCGTTTTGAGGCATCTTCCCCGTCGAGGCTGGAGCCCCCTTGACCCTGGTGCAGTGGTATAGGAGCTCTCTCTGACACCCCGATTCAAGACATCTCCCTCCTGGATGTGGGAGCCCCCTCGACCCTGGGGATGGTGGTATATGAGCTCCCTCCAACACCCAGGTTCAAGGCATCTTCTGCCTTGCAGCAGGAGCCCTCTCTACCCTGGGCTGGTGGTGTACAACCTCCCTCTGACACCCTGGTTTGAGGCGTCTGCCCCATTGAGCAGGGCGCCCCCTCGACCTTGGGTACGGTGGTGTATGAGCTCCCTCCAACTCCCCCAGTTAGAGGCTTCTCGCCCGTGGAGCCCTCTCAACCCTCGTTTCAGTGGTGTAAGAGCTTGCCCTGACACCCAATCGAGGTGTCTCCAGCCTCAAGGCGGTAGCCCCCTTGACCCTGGTTTCAATGGTGTATGAGGTCGCCCCAGCATCCGGTTGCCAAGAGTCTCTGCCTCAAGGCGGGAGCCCCCTTGACACTGGGTTCGATGTGTACGCACTCCCCATGACATCCCAGTTAGAGGCATCTCCCCCGAAGAGAAAGGGGACCCCTCGACCCTGGGTGCGGTGGTGTACCACACCCCCCGACACC
This sequence comes from Ictidomys tridecemlineatus, assembly GCF_052094955.1. Taxonomy (NCBI): domain Eukaryota; kingdom Metazoa; phylum Chordata; class Mammalia; order Rodentia; family Sciuridae; genus Ictidomys; species Ictidomys tridecemlineatus. Next base: position 444,590 of record NW_027520968.1, read on the forward strand.
CTGGTGCAGGACATCACCCCCATGGAGTGGGGAGCCCCCTGGACCCTGTGTGTGGTGTGAAGGAGCTCTCCATAACACCCCCATTCAGGTCATCTCCCCCATTGAGTGGGAAGCCCTCTCAACTCTGGGAGCGATGGTGTACGAGCTCCCTCCAACACACCGGTTGGAGGCGTCTCCCCCGCCATTGAGGGAGCCTCCTAGACCCTGGACGCCGTAGTGTATGAGCTCCTCCTGACACCATGGTTGGAGGCTTCACCCCCTTCAAGGGGACAGCCCCCTTGACCTTAGGCACGGTGGTGTTGAACTCACCCCACACCCCAGTTCGAGGCGTCTCACCCATCTAGGGAATGTCCCCTCAACACTGGGGGACTCAACTCTGCGTGCCGTAGTGTACGATCTCCACCCAACACCCCGGTTAGAGACGTCTCCCCTTCGAGGGGGCATCCCCCTCCACCCTGAGTGTGGTGGTGTACGAGCTCCCCCCTACTTCCCGACTTCCAGTTTTGAGGCCTCTCCCCTCTTGAGGGGGGAGCCCCCTTGACCCTGGTTGCGGTGGTGTACGAGCTTTCCCCCACACCACAGTTCGAGGCATCTACCCCATTTAGGGGAGCCCCCTCCACTCATGGGCACGAGGATTTACAATGTCCCCTGACACCAAGGTTGAAGGAGTGTCCCCCGTTTTAGGGGGAGTCCCCTGACCCTGGTCACGGTGGTGTACGAGTTTCCCCCCAACACACTGGTTCCACTGTCGACGGGGGAGCCCCCCCTACCCTGGGCGCAAGGGTGTACGAGCACCCACCCAAACACCAGTTGGAGGTGACTTCCCCATTGAGGAGGGAGCCCCTTACCGTGGGCTTGGTGGTTTACATGTTCCCCCTGACACCCCGGTTGGAGGCATTTACCCCTTCAAGGGGGAAGCCCCCTCGACCCTGGGAACAGTGGTGTACAAGCTTCCATCAGCACCCCAGTTTGAGGCATTTTCCTGGTCGAGGCGCCCCCTCAACACTGGATGCGGTGGTTTACGAGCTCTCCCCAACACCACTGTTTGAGGCATCTCCCCCGTCTAGGTGGAAGCCCCCTCGAGCAGGGTGCGGGGATTTACAAACTTCCCCCAACACCCCGGTTCCAGGTGTCTTCTTCGTTGAAGCGGGAGAGGACTCAACCCTGGGTGCCCGAGTGTACGAACTCTTCCCACCTCCCTGGTTTGAAGCATCTCCCTCTTCAAGGGGGGAGCCCCCTCGACCCTGGATGCGGTGTTGTATGAGCTCCACCCGACACCCAATCGAGGCATCTCTCCCGTCAAGGGGGGCACCCCAATGTCCCTAAGCGCAGTGGGGTATGAACCCCCCTGACCCTCCGGTTCAAGGGGTCTCCCCTGTAGAGGGTGAAACCCCCTCAATCCTGAGTGCAGTGGTGTATGAGTTCCCCCCGACACCCCGGTTGGAGACTCCTCCATCAAGGGGGGAACCCCCTTGACCCTGGGCACAAAGGTGTACAAGCACCCACCAACACACCAATTCGAGGTTTCTCCCCCATCGAGGGGGGAGCCCCCTCAATCCTGGGCACGGTGATGTATGAGCTCCAACCGACTCCCCAGTTCGGGTGCCTCCCCCGTAGAGGGAGGAGCCCCCCTCACTGGGCGCAGTGCTGTATGAGATCCACCCGAAAGCCAGTTCGAAGCGTCTCCCCCATGGAGAGGGTAACCTCATAGACCATGGGTGCCGTGGTATAGGAGCTCCCCCAGGCACCCTGATGAGAAGCGTTTCTGGCCTCGAGGCGGGAGCCCCCTCGACCCTGGGCGCGTTGGTGTACCAGCTCCCCCTGTCACCCCAGTTCAAGGAATCTCCCCAATCAAGGGGGGAGCCCACTCATCCCTGGGAGCAATGGTGCATGAGCTCCCCCTGACATTCCAGTTCGAGGCATCTCCCAGGGTCAAGGAGGGAGCCCCCTTGACCCTGGGCACGGGGGTGTACGAGCTCCCCTCCAACACCTCGGTTTGAGGCGTCTCCCCCGTCAGGGGTAGCCCTCTCGATCCTGGGCGCAGTAGTGTATGAGATTCCCCCAATACCCCCGTTCCAGGCATCTTCCCCATTGAGGTGGGAGCCCCCACTTCCCAGGGTGCGGTGGTATATGAGCTCCCCCAAACACCTTGGTTGCAGGCATCTCTAGCCTCAATGCCGGAGCCCCCTCGACCCTGGGTTTGGTATGCAAGCTCCCCCCAACACCCCAATTGAGATGTCTCCAGTCTCAAAACGGGAGCCCCCTCAACTCTGATTTCGGTAGTTTGAGGTTGGCCCAACACCTTGATGCGAGGCGTCTGGTGTATGAGCTCCCTCTGACACCTGGGTTCAAAGCATCTCCCCCGTCAAGGGAGGAGCCCCCTCAACCTTGTGTGTGGTGCTGTATGAGCTTCCTCCAACACCGCCATTCGAGTTATCTCCCCCGTCATGGAGGGAACCCCCTTGACCCTGGATGTGGTGGTGTACAAGCTTCTCCCACCTCCTCGGTTTGAGACATCTCCCTCATTTGAGGGGGGAGCCCCCTCGACCATAGGTGCAGTGGTATAAGAACTCCCACCGACACCCCTCTAGAGGTGAGTACCCTCGACCCTGGGCACAAGGGTATATGAGGACTCCCTGACACCCCAGTTCAAAGCGTCTCCCTTGTCGAGGTGAAAGCCCCCTGATCCTGGGCACTGGGTGTAAGAGATTCACCCTGACACACCCGTTTGAGATCTCTCCCTCCTCGATGCATGAGCCCCTTGACCCTGGGCACAGTGGTGTATGAACTCCCCCTGAGACCTCGGTTCGAGGCGTCTCCCCGGTTGAGGGAGGAGCCTCCTAGAACCTGGGAGCGGTGGTGTAGGAGCTCCTCCCCACACCCAGGTTCGAGGCATCTCCCACATCTGGGATGAGTCCCTTCAAACCTGGCACAGTGGTGTACGAGCACACCCTGACACCCGGTATGAGGCGTCTCCCTGTCGAGGGGAGAGTCCCCTCAACCCTTGGCACAGGGATGTACAATCAACCCCCAACATCCCGTTTTGAAGTGTCTCTCCCATAGAGGAGGGAGCCTCCTCAAACCTGGGCACAGTGGTGTATGAGTTCCCCCAGACACCCCAGCTGGAGATGTCTTTCCCTTCGAAGGGGGAATCCCCTCGACCCTGAGTGCTGTGGTTTAGAAGATCCCCCCAACACCTCCATAGAGACCTCTCCCGCCTTGAGGGGGGAGCCCCCTTGACACTGAGTGTGGTGGTGTGCAAGTTCCCGCTGACACCCCAGTGCAAGACGTCTCCTTCTTCAATAGAGAAGTCACCTTGACCCTGGGTGCATTGGTGTAGGAGCTCCCCCCAACACCCTGGTGCTAGGTGTCTCCCACCTAGAAGCTGGAGCCCCTTCAACACTGGGCGTGGTGGTGTATGAGTTTCTCCCGACACCCCAGTGTGAGGTGTCTCCCCCGACGAGAGGGGAGCCCCCATGACCCTGGGTATGGTGGTGAATGAGCTTCCCTACACCCTGATTCAAGGCATCTCCCCCATCGAGGGGGCAGACCCCTGAATCCTCAGTATGATGTTGTATGTGCTCACTCTACTACCCGGTTTGAGGTGTCTCCCCCATTGAGTGGGGAACCCCTCAATCCTGAGTGCAGTGGTATATGAGCTCCCCCAGACACCCCAATGCAAGGTGTCTCCTGCCTCGAGGTGGCAGCCCCATCGACCCTGGACACGGTGGTGTAGGAGCTCCCTCCACTACCCCATTTGAGGTGTCTAACCCATCGAGAAGGGAGCCCCCTCGACCCTGGGTGTGGCGGTGTAAGAGCTCTCCCCAACACCCTGGTTCGAGGCATCTCCCCCATCAAGGGGGAGGCCCCACGACCCTGGGTGCGGTGGTGTATGACTTCCATCTGACACCCCCATTGGAGGCGTCTAACCCATCGAGAAAGGAGCCCTCTCGACCCTGGTTGCGGTGGTATACCACCTTCCAAAGACACTTGGTTTGAGACATCTTCCTCGTCAATGGGGGAGACCCCTTGACCCTTGGCTCAGTGATGTACGAGCTTCCCCTGACACCCTTGTTCAAAGCATCTCCCATGTTGAGGGGGGTGCCCCCTCGACCCTGGTTGCGTTGATGTACAAGCTCCACCCAATACCCTGTGCGAGTGTCTCCCGCCTTGAGATGGGAGACCCCTCAACAGTGGGTGTGGTGGTGTACGAGCTCCTTCTGATACCCCATTTGGAGGTGTCTCCCTCGTCGCAGAGGGAGGAGCCCCACGACCCTGCGTGCAGTGGTGTACAAGCTCCTCCCAACACCCAGGTTCTAGGTGTCTTCCCTGTCCAGCCGGTAGCCCCCTCTGCCTTAGTCTGGCTGGGCACAAAATCACGAGCCACTCAAGCAGGAACAAACTTTATTTTTGAAATTGCCACCAATACCCCATACACGGCCGGGAAGAAGCCATCCACACAGCCACAGTTCTCCTGGAACCCCAGAACGAGTTTCTCCCCCGGAATTCCCTCCTACTGTACTTCCCCAACCAATGGGAACTCTCCAGGAGTGTGCAGCAGGCTGAAGTGAACAGCAGGAGTCCAATATCCGTATGAATGCAAATCTTAAACATAATCATATCATCTCAATGGCTAGCTGGTGTCACCTTTCAACCAAAAATGCCATTCATCATATTACTTGGCTGTGGCTCTTAGCACCCCTCGATACCGGTTGCGGTGGTGGAGGAGCTACCCCCAACACCCCAGTCCAGTCATCTCCCGCCTTGTGGCGGGAGCCCCCATGTCCCTGGGTGCAATGGTGTATAAGCTCCCCACACACACACACATTTAGTTGCGAGGCGTTTCCTGGCTCACAGTGGGAGCCCTCTCAACCTTGCAAGCGGTGATGTAGGAGCACCATCAGCCACCCCTGTTTAAGGCATCTCCTCCTTGAAGAGGGGAACCCCTCGTCCCTTGGTGGTGTGGTATATGAGCTCCTCGCAACACCCTGGTTCAAGGCATCTTCCCCGTGAAGGGGGGAGCGCCCTTGACCCTGGGTGAGGTGGTATACAAGCTCCCCAATACACCCTGGTGTGACACATCTTCTGCCTAGAGGCGGGAGCTTCCTCCACCCTAGATGCGGTTATATAGGAGCTCCCCCTGACACCCTAGTCAGGGCGTTTCCCCCATCAAGGATGGAGCCCCTTGGACCATGGATGCAGTGCTATAGGAGCTCCACCAGACACCCCATGCGAGGCATCTTCCGCCTCTAGGCGGTAGCCCCCTCGACCTTGGGTGCAGTGGTAGTATACAAGCTCCCCCCACACCTCAGTGGAGGCATTTCACGCCTCGAGGTGGGAGCCCTCTTGACCCTGGGTGCTGTTTGTAAGAGATCCTCCCGATTCGCTGGTTCGAGGCATCTCCTCCGTCAAGGAGAAATCCCCCTCGACACTGGGCGAGTTGTGTATGAGGACCCCTGACACTCCAGTTCGAGGCATTTCCCCGTTGAGGGGGGACCTTCCTCCACCCTGGGCACGGTGGTGTACAACTCCCCCATACACACACATCCCAGTTGAGGCATCTCCTCCGTCAATTGGGGAGCCCCCTCGACCCTGGTTGCAGTGATATTTGAGTTTCCCCCGACATCCCGGTTCAAGAATTCTCTTCCGTTGAGGGAGGAGCCCTCACGACAATGGGTGCAGTGGTATAAGAGCTTCCCCTGACACCCTGTTACAAGGCGTCTCCCACGTCGAGGGGGGTAAGTCCCCTCGACTCTTGATGCTGTGGTGTAGGAGGTCCTCCCAACTCCACGGTTTGAGGCGTCTCCCCCCATCAAGGGGGGAGCCCCCTTGACCATGGGTGTGATGGTATACGAGCTCCCTCCTACACCCTGGTTCGAGTTGTCTCCCGCCTCAAGGCAGAAGCCCCCTCGATACTGAGTGCCTTGGTATACAAGCTCCCCCAGACTCGCTGGTGCTAGGTTTCTCCTGTGTCGAGTCGGGAGCCCCCTCAACCATGGGTGCGGTGATTTAAGAGCTCTCTCCTACATCCCAGTCGAGGCACTCCCACCTCGAGGCGAGAGCCCTCTCGACCCTTGTTGCGGTGGTGTACGAGCTTCCCCTGACATCCTGGTTCAAAGTATCTCTCCCGTCGAGGAAGGAGACCCCTCTATCCTGGTTGCAGTGATGTAGGAGCTCCCTCCTTCACCCTGGTGTGAGGTATCTCCCCCGTTGAGGGGGAGCACTCTCGACCATGGGTGCTGTGGTGTACGACCTCCCACTACACCCTGGTTCGTGTGGTCTCCCGCATCGAGGGGGAGCCCACTCGACCCTGGGCACGGTGGTGTACATCTCCCCCCCACATCCCGGATCATGGTGTCTCCCCTGTCAAGAGGGGAGCCTCCAAACCCTGAACGTGGTGGTGTATGAGCTCCCTATGACACCCCCTTTGGAAGTGTCTCCTCTGTCGAGGAGGGAAGCCCCCTTGACTTTGGTTGTGATGGTGTATGAACTCCCCCCTACACCCCAATTCAAGAAGTCTCTCCCATTGAAGGGTAGCCCCCATGATCCTGGGTGTAGTAGTGTACAAGCTCCCCCGACACCCTTGGTTTGAGGCGTCACCCCAGTGGAGGGGATAGCCCCCTCGACCCCAGGCGCAGTGATATATAAGCTCCCCCAGACGTCGTGGTCCGAGGCATCTCCTGCCTCAAGGCGGGAGCCCCCTTGACCCTCCATGCGGTGGTATACGAGCTCCTCCTGACACCCTGGTCGAGGCATTTTCTACCTTGAGGTGGGAACCCCCTTGACCCTGGGTGTGGTGGTGTAGGGGCTCCCCTTGACACCTAGGTGTGAGGCATCTCCCTCATCATGGGGGAAGCCCATTTGACCCTGGGTACGGTGGTGTAAGAGCTCCTCCTGATTTGTCGTTTCGAGGGGTCTCCCCCTTCAAGGGGGGAGCCCCCTCTACCCTGGTCACGGTGGTGTACGAGCTCCCCCTGACACTCTGGTTCAAGGCATTTCCCCAGATGAAGGGGTAGCTTTCTCGACCCTGGGCACGGTAGTGTATTAGCTCCCCTTGACACCTCGGTTCCAGGAGTCTCCCCCGTCGAGAGGGGAGCTCCCATGACCCTGGGTGCAGTGGTGTATGAGCTCCTCCCGACACCTTAGTTCGAAATAGCCCTCTCGACACTGTGTGCATTGGTATAAAAGCTCCCTTTGACACACCATTTCCAGGCATCTCACCTGTCGAGGGGAGAGCCCCCACGACCCTGGGTGCAGTGTTATATGAGCTCCCTCAGACACCAAGGTCTGAGGAGTCTCCTATCTCAAGGCAGAAGCCACCTTGACCCTGGGTGCAGTGGTATAAGAGCTCCTTCTGACACCCTTGTTGTGGCATCTCACCCCTCAATGTGGGAGCCCCCGTGACCCCAGTGCAGTGATGTATGAGCTACCCCTGACACCAAGGTGATAAGTGTTTCCCCCGTCAAGGGGGGAGCTCCCTCGACCCTGTTTGTGGTGGAGTACGAGCTCGCCCCCCACCCTGGTTCAAGGTGTCTCCCCTGTCAAGGGTGGGGCCCCCTTGATCCTGGGCATGGTTGTGTACGAGCTCCCCCCAACACCTCGGTTCAAGGCATCTCCACCATCGAGTGGAGTGCCCTCTCGACTCTGGGCGTGGTGGTGTATGAGCTCCCCCCACACACACCCCAGCTTGAGAAATCTCCCACTCCTGTGGGGGAGCCGCCTCAATCCTGGGTGTAGGGTGTCCTCCGAACTCCATGGTTGGAAGCATCTTTCCCATGGAGGGGGAAGCCCCCTCGACCATGGGTGCAATGGTATATGAGCTCCTTCCTACACCCCGTTTTGACTTGTCTCCTGCCTCGAGGCAGAAGCCCCCTCGACCTGGGTGCCTTGGTATACAAGCTCCCCCATACACATCGGTGTGAGGTGTCTTCCAGATAGAGGCAGGAGCCCCCTCAACCCTGGGTGCGGTGGTATGAGAGCTCTCCCCTACACCCCAGTCCAGGCATCTTCTACCTCGAGGCGAGAGCCCCCTTGACCCTGGTTGCCATGGTGTACGAGCTTGGCCCGACATCCAGGTGCGAGTTGTCTCCTGCCTCGAGGCAGGAGCCCCCTCGACACTGGGTGCGGTGATGTACGAGCTTCCCCTGACACCCATGTTTGAGGCATCTCTCCCATTGAGGAAGGAGACCCCTCCACCCTGGTTGCAGTGGTGTATGTGCTCCCGCCTTCACCGCGTGCGAGACGCCTCCCCCATCAAGGGGGAGCATTCTCGACCCTGGGCACGGTGATGTATGAGCCCCCCGACACCCCAGTTCATGGCTTCTCCCCCGTCGAGGGGGGAGCCCCCAAACCCTGGGGCGGTGGTGTACAACCTTCCCCCGACACCCTGGTTCAAGGAATCTCCCTCGTCGAGGGGGGATCCCCCTCGACCCTTGGCACGGTGGGGTACAAGCTCCCCCAGACACTCCCTCGTCAAGTAGGGAGCCCCCTGGATGCTGGTTGTGGTGGTATATGAGCTCCCCCGACACCCAGGTCGAGGTGTCTCCCACCTCGAAGCGGGAGCCCCCTCAACCCTGGTTGCAGTGGTATAGGAGCTGTCCTGACACCTCGGTCAATGCATCTCCCACCTCAAAGCAGGAGCCCCCTTGACCCGGGCATGGTGGCATAAGAGCTCCCCCTTACAGCCCAGTTTGAGGTGTCTCCCCCATCGAGGTGGGAGCCCGCACAACCCTGGGTGCTGTGATATATGAGCTCCCACCAACATTCCAGTTTGAGGGGTCTCCAGCCTCAAGTTGGTAGCCTGCTTGACCCTGGCTGAGGTGGTATAGGAACTCCCCCTGACACCCCGGTAGAGGCGTATCCTGCCTCAAGGCAGGAGTCCTCTCAACCGTGGGTGCGGTGGTGTACGAGCTCCCACCAACACCCCCGGTTTGTGGCCTCTCCACTGTCGGGGGTGTCCCCTGGTACCGGGGTGTCGAGGAAACGTTTTACCATGCCCAGCATTGAGGGAACTCCCCCCTCTAGAGGAGAGATCCTTGGAATGGGGTGTCGGGGAGAAGTCCCACCACACCCAAGGTCGAGGGGACTCCCATATCTAAGGTCCTCCAACACCCCCGTTTGAGTTGTCTCCCCCACACCCAGGGTCGAAGGTACTCCCCCCTCTTGGGGGGAGACCCATCAAACCGGATTGTCCGGGGGACCTCCCACCTAACCCAGGTCCGAGGGGACTCTGCCATCTTGGGGGAGACCTATCAAATCGGGTTGTTGGGGGGACATTCCACCGCACCCAGGATACAGTGGACACTCCACTCTAGGTAGGAGACCCTTAGAACCGGGATGTCAGGGAACATCACACCACAACTGGATCGAACGGACTCCTCCATCTAAGGGGGAGTCCCCTGGAACTGGGGTGTCAAGGGAACTCCTTCCTCAAGGGCGGAGACCCCTATAACCGAGGTGTCGGATGGACATCCCACTGCAACCAGGGTCGAGGGGACACCCCAATTGAGAGAGGAGACCAGTGGAATGGCGGTGCCAGGGGCATGTCCCAGCGCAAATAGGGTTGAGGGAACTCCTCCCTTTAGTGGAGAGACCCCTGGAACCAGGGTGTCAGGGGGACTTCTCACCACATCAATGGTCGGGGAACTGCCCCAACTAGCGGGGAGATCCCTCAAACCAGGGTGTTGGGGGTATTTCCCACCACATCCAGGGTTGAGGGGACTCTGCCCTCTAGAGGGGAGACTCCTCTAACCAGGGTGTCAAGAAGATTTTCACCGCACTCAGGGTCCAGGGGACGCCCCCTCTAGAGGGGAGATCCCTCAAGCCTGGGTGTCATGGGGACCTCTCACTGCACTCAGGGTCTAGGGGACTTTCACATCTAGGGGGAAGACCCCTGGGATCATGGTGTCAGGGGAACCTCCCCCCGCACCCATGGTCGAAGGGACTCCCCCCTCAAGGGCAGGGATCCCTGAACCTGAGTGTGGATGGACATTCCACTGCACTCAAGGTCAAGATGTCTCCCCCTTCAAGGACGGAGACCCCTTGAATCGGGGTGTTGGGGGAACATCCCACCATGCCCAGAGTCAAGGGGACTCCCCCCTCTAGGGGAGAGACCTCTGGAACCAGGAAATAAGGGGGATTTCTCCACACACCCAGGGTCGAGGCGACTCCCTCCTCGAGGGGGGAGACCTTTGGAACTGGGGTGTTCGGAAGACGTCCCACTGCACTCAGGGTCTAGAGGACACCCCCATCGAGGGTGAAGACCTCTGGAACCGGAATGTCGGGGGACGTCCAACCACATGCAGGGTCAAGGGGACTCCCCTCTCTAGGGTGGAGACCCCTGAAACTGGGATGTCAGAGGAAAGTTCCATCGCAACCAGGGTAGAGGTGACTCCACCCTATTGGGGATATACCCCCTCGAACCAGGGTGTCGGGGGGACCTCCCACCGCACCCAGGGTCACAGGACTTTTCCCCTCTAGAAGGGAGATGCCTGGAACCGGAATGTAAGGGGGACGTCACCACACACCCAGGGTCCATGTGACTCCCCCCTCGAGGTCGGAGACCTCTGGAACTGGGGTGTTATGAAGACGTTCCACTGCACCCAGGCTCAAGGGGACACCTCCATTGAGGGCAGAGACCCCTGGAACTGGGGTATCAGGGGGACATCCCATTGCACGCAGGGTAGAGGGGACTCCCCCCTGGAGGGGGGAGACCTCTCAAACTGGGGTGTTGGTGAGACATCCCATTGCACGCAGGGTAGAGGTGACTCCTCCCTCGAGGGGGGGAGACCCCTCAAACTGGGGTGTTGGTGGGACATCCCACTGCACCCAGGTTCAAAGGGACTCTCCCCTCTAGGGGGGAGACCCAAGAAATCAGGATGTCGGGGGATTTCCCATCACACCCAGTGTCGAGGGGTCTCCCCTTCTATGGTGGAGACTTCTGTAACCGGGGTGTTGGGGGGACATTTCACCACAGCCAGTGTCGAGGGGACTCCCCTTTCTGTTGGGAGACCCTTGGAACCCGGGTGTAAGGGGGACATCCCACCATGCCCAGGATGATGGATGAGTCTCCCACCTCTAGAGGAGAGATCCCTGGAACAGGGATGTAAGGAGGACGTCTCCACACACCCAGGTTCAAGGCAACTCCTCGCTCCAGGGTTAAGACCTCAGGAACTGGGGTGTTCGAGTGACGTCCTACCGCAACCAGTTTCAGGGGTTTCCCCTTTCTAAGGGGGAGACCCCCTTGAACCGGGATGTCAGGAGGACGTCCCACCACACTTATGGTCGAGGGGACTCCCCCCTCTTGGAGGGAGACCCCTAAAACCCGGGTGTCAGGGGGACCTCCCACTGAATCCAGGGTCGAGGGGACCTTCCCATCTAGGTGGAGACCACAGGAATCGTGATGTCAGGGGACCCTCCGCCACACCCAGCATCGAGAAGACTCCCCACTCGAGGGCGGAGACCCCTGGAATCAGGGTGGTGGATGGACTTCCCACCACACCAGAGTAGAGGGGACTCCTTTTTGAGGGCAGAGACCCCTCAAACCAAGGTGTCAGGGGACATCCCACTGCACCCAGGGTCAAGGGGACTATCCCCTCTAGGGGGGAGACCCCCAGAACTGGGGTGTCCAGAGATTTCTGTCCACACCCAGGGGTAGAGTGGACTCCCCCACTAGAAGGGAGACCCCTGGAACCAGGGTGTCAGGGGATGTCCCACCGTGTCCAGGGTTGAGGGGACTCCCCACTCTAGTGGGGAGATCACCAGAACTGAGGTGTCAGGGGATTCCCCTCCACACCCAGGGTCAAATGGACTCCCTCAACTAGGGGAGATACCCCTCAAACTGGGGTGTGTGTGTGGGGGGCATCACAAACACCCAGGGTCAAGGGGACTACCCCCTCTAATGTGGATACTACTGGAAACGGGTTGTCGGGGGAACGTCACACCACACCCAGGGTCAAGGAGACTCCCCCATCCAGAAAGGAGACCCCTCGACCTAGGGTGTCTTGGGACCTCCCAACACAACACAGGGTAGAGGGGACTCTCCCTCCAGGGGAGTGAACCCTCAAGCTGGGTTTTTGAGGGGACCACCCACTCACCCAGTGTCGATGGTCCTCACCCATAGAGGGGGGAGTTCCCTTGACCCTGGGTGCAGTGGGATGTCCCCCGACACCCCAGTAGTTCTAGGGGTCTCCCCCTTAGAAAGGGGAGTCCCCTCAACACTGGGTGTGGTGGGATGTCCCACAAACACCCCTGTTTGAGGAGTCTCTCCCCTGGAGGTGGGAGACCTATCTTCCTGGGCACGGTGTGATGTACCCCGACACCCTGGTTCCAGGGCTCTCCCCCCAGAAGGGGGAGTCTCCTTGACCCTCTGTGTGGTGGGACATTCCCCCGAAACCCCGTTACAGCACTCTCCCGCCTAGAGGGGGGAGTCCCCTTGACCCTGGGTGCGGTGTGATGTCCCCTAACACCCTGGTTCCCGTGGTCTCCCCTCTAAAGTGGGGTGTCCACTCAACCCTGGGTGCAGTGGGATTTCCCCGCATCACCCCAGTTCCAAGGGTCTCCTCCCTAGAGTTGGGATTCCCCTTGACCGTGGGTGCCATGGGACATCCCAGCAAACGACCAGGTTTGATAGGTCTTCCCCCAAAGGGCGGAGTCTCCTCGGACCTGGGTGAGGTGGGAGGTCCCCCTAACACCACAGTTCAAGGGGTCACCGCCCTAGAAGGGGAGTCCCCTTGTCCCTGGGGGTGGTGGGAGGTCCCCCAGACACTCCAGTTTGAGGGGTCTCTCCCAAAAAGAGGGAGAGTCCTCTTGACCCTGGGTGCAGTGGGATTTTCCCCCAACACCCCAGGTTGAGAGGTCTCCTTTTTAGAGGAGGAGTCTCCTCGAACCTGGTGTGGTGGGTTATCCCCCTGACACCCTGGGCCCAGGGGTATTCCCATTTGAGGGGGGAGTCACCTAGATCCTGGGTGTGTTGTGACATTCCCCCATCACCCTGGTTCCAGGGGTATTCCCTCTAGAGGGGGGAGCCCCTCGACCCTGGGTGTGGTGGGTTGTCCTCCTTACACCCTGGTTCCAGGGTATCCGTCTCTAGAGGGAAGTACACTCGACCCTAGGAGTGGAGGGATGTCCCCCCGACACTGCAGTTCTAGGCGTCTCCCCCCTAGAGGAGGGAGTCCCCTCGACCCTGAGTGCTGAGGGACATCCTCTGAACCCCCTGGTTCCAGAGGCTCCCCCCTAGAGGGGTGAGTAAACTGACCTGGGTGCGGTGGATTGTCGCAATGACATCCCAGTTTTAGAAGTCTCCCCTTTAGAGGAGGGAGTCCTCTCCACCCTGGGCGTGGTGTGATGTCTCCCTAACACCCCAGTTCTAGGGGTCTCCCCTGTAGAGGGGCTAGTCTCCTCGACCCTGGGTGTGGTGTGACATCCCTCCATCACCTCGTTTCCAGGGGTCTCCTTTCTAGAGGGGGAAGTCCCATTGACACTGGGTGCCATAGGATGTTCCCCCAACACCCCAGTTCCAGGCATCTCCCTCCTAGAGGAAGAGTCCCATCAACCCTGGGCACAGTGGGACGGCCCTCGACACCCTGGTTAGGGGTCTCCCTTCTAGAGGGAGCAGTACCTCAACCCTGGGCATGGTGGGATGTCTCCCTGACACCCAGGTACCAGGGGATTCCCCCCTCGACACTGGGTGCGCTGGGACTTCCCACAGACACACCAGTTCGATGGGTCTCCCCCCAGGAGGGCAGAGTCCCCTCGACCCTGGGTGCGGTGGGGGGACATCCCTGGGATACCCTGGTTTGAAGGGTCTCCCCCAAAGGGGGGAGTCCCCTCGAACCTGGGTGCAGTGGGACATCCCCCTAACACATTGGTTGGAGGGGTTTCCCCCCTCGATGGGGGAGTCCCCTTGACCCTGGGTGTGATAGCAAGTCCCCCAACAAAACAGTTCAAGATATCTCCCTCCTGAAGGGGAGAGTCCCCTCCACCCTGTGTACGGTGAAATGTCCCCCAGACACACCGGTTCCAGATTTCTCCCTTCTAGAGCGGGGAGACCTCTCTGCCATGGGTGAGATGCGACATCCCTCCACATCCCGGTTACAGGGGTCTCCGACCTCGAGGGGGGTTTCCCCTCGACCCTGGGTATGGTGGGAGGTCTGACCAACACCCAGATTCCAAGGGTCTTTGCTCTCAAGGGGGGAGTACCCTCTACCCTGGGTTTGGGGGAGGTCCCCCTGACACCCAGGTTCCAGGGGTCTTCCCCCTACAGGGGGGAGTACCTTCGAACCTGGGTGTAGTGAAAATCCCACCAACATCCCTGTTTGAGGGGTCTCCCCCATAGAGCTGGGAGTACCCGACACCCTCATTCCAGGGGTCTTCCCCCTAGAGGAGGTGTCACCTCGACCCTGGTTTCAGTATGACGTCCTCCAGAAACCTTGGTTCCAGGGGTCACCCCCTAGACTTGGGAGTCCCTAAGACCCTGGGTGCCGTGAGATGTCCTCCCACACCCCAGTTCCAGGGATCTCCCACCTAGAGAGGGGAGTACCCTTGACTCTGTGCACTGTGGAACGTCCCCCACCACACCTCAGTTCCAGGGGTCTTCCCCCTCTACCGGGGAGTCCCCTCAACCCTGGGTGTGGTGGGATATCCCCCCGAACACCCTGTTTGATGGGTCTACAACCTAGAGTGTGGAGTCCCCTTGACTTTGGGTGTGGTGGGAGGTCCCCCGAAAGCCTGGTTGGAGGGGTCACCCACCTAGAGAGTGGAGTCCCCTCGACCCTGGGTGTGGTGGGATGTCCATCCGACACCCCTATTCCAGGGGTCTCTGCCCTCAAGGGGGGTCCCCATGACCCTGGGTGTGGGGGAAGGGCCTCCTGACACCATGGTTCAAGGGGTCTCCCTCCTAAATGGGAAAGTCAACACTGGGTGCAGTGGAAGGTTCCCCATGACATCCCGGTTCCAGGGGTCTCCCCGCTAGAGACACTGGATGTGGTGGGAATCCCCCCAACACCCCGGTTGCAGAGGTCTTCCCCCTAAGGGGGGAGTCCTCTAGACCCTGTGGGCTGTGGGATGTCCCATTGTCACCCCGGGTTCAAGGGGTGTCTTCCCGAGACGGTGAAATCTCGTTGACTCTGGGTGTGGTGGGACATTCCCCCATCACCCGGATTCCAGGGGTCTTTCTTCTAGAGGGGGGAGTCCCATCGACACTGGGTGAGGTGGAATGTCCCCCAACACCCCAGTTTTAGGGTTCTCACCCCAGAAGGGGAGTCCCCTCAAACCTGGGTGTGTTGGGACGTGCCCCCAACACCGGTTCTAGGGGAATCCCCATTAGAGTGGGGAAATCCCCTCGAATCTGGGGTGCAGTTGACGTCCCCTGACAATGCAGTTCCAGGGGTCTCCTTTCTAGAGGAGGGAGTCCCCTCGACCCTGGGCATGATGGGATGTCCCCATAACACCCCATTACCAGGGGATTCCCCCCTTGAGGAAGGAGTCCCCTCGACACTGGGTGCAGTGTGCCATCCCACAGATACACCAGTTCGATGGGTCTCCCCCCTCAAGGGGGGAGTCCCCTCGACAAGAGGTGTGGTGAGCATCCCCCTGACACACACCAGTTCAAGAGGTTTCCCCCCTCGATGGGGTGGCCCTCGATCCTGGGCATGGTGGCAAGTCCCCCGACAAACTGGTTCCAGGGGTCTGCACCCTGAGGGTGGGAAGACCTCTTGACCCTGTGTGTGGTGGGACATCCCCCCGACACCCCGGTTCCAGGGTTGTCCCTTCTAGAGTGGGGAGTCCTTTTGACCCTGGGTGTGATGGGATGTCTCCCCAACTCCCTGGTTTCAGGGGTCTCTGCTCTCAAGGGGGTTTCCCCTCGATCCTGGGTGCAGTAGGACGTCCCACCAGCACCCTGGTTTGAGGGGTCTTGCCCCTAGAGGAGTAGTGCCCTAGACCGTAGGTACGGTGGGAGGTCCTCTGACACCATGGTTCGAGAGGGCTCTCCCTTAGAAGGGGGAGTCACCTCGACCCTGGGTGCTATGGAAGGTCCGTCCAACATCCCAGTTACATGGGTCTTCCCCCAAGAGGGGAGAGTCTCCTCGATCCTGGGCACTGTGGGAGGTCCCCCCAAATCACCGGTACTAGGGGTCACTCCACTAGAGAAGAGGAGTCCCCTCGACCCTGGTAAGTGGGATGTCCCCTGGAAACCCCACTTCGAGGGGTGTACCCATTAGTTGGGGTTGTTCCCTCGACCCTGGATGCAGGGGAGGTCCCCCTGACACCCCATTATGAGGGGTCTCCCCTCTACAGGGGGGAGTTTCCTCGACCCTGTGTGCGTTGAAAATGCCTCAACACCCCAGTTGAAGGGGTCTCTCCCCTAGAGGGGGAAGTCCCCTAGACCCTGAATGCGGTGGAGGTCCCCCGATACCCCAGTTCAAGGGATCTCCCCCTACTTGGGGGAGTCCCCTCGACCCTGGGTGAGGTGTGAAGTTCTCCCGACACCCTGGTTTGAGGTGTCTCCCTGCAAAGTTGGGAGTCCCCTCAACCATGGGTGAGGTGGGAGGTCCCCCCACACCCTGGTTTGAGGGGTCTCTCTTTTTGAGGGGGGAATTCTCATGACCCTGGGACGTCCCTGCAAAGGGGGAGTCCCCTTGACCTTGGAGGTGGTGGGAAGTCCCCTCGACACCCTGGTTTGAGGGGTCTCCCACATAAGGGGGGATTCCCCCCAACCCTGGGTGTGATGATATAGGAGCTCCTCCTGACACCCCAGATCGAGTGATCTCTTTTCTACAGCAGGGAGTTCCATTGATCCTGGGTGCAGTGGTATTTGCCCCCGACACTCCTGTTCTCAGGGTCTCCCCCCTACAGGGTGGAGTCCCCTCGACCTTGGGCATGGTGTGACGTCCCCCAAACACCATGGGTCCAAGAGGCTCCTCCATAGATGGGGGAGTACCCTCGACCCAGGGCATGGTGGGTCGTCCCCCTGACACCCTAGAGGGGGGAGTCCCCTCGGATCTGTGTGCAGTGGGACATCTCCCTAACACTTATGATGGAGGGGTCTCCCCCCTAGAGGGGAGAGTCCTCTCAACCCTTGGTGCAGTGTTATATTCTTCAACACTCCGGTTCGAGGGGTCTCCCCCTAGAGAGGGGAGTCACCTGGACCCTGGGTGTGGTGGGTTGTCCCCCCGACACAAAGAGTTGAGGGGTCTCCCCCCTAAAGTGTGGAGTACCCTCAACCCTGGGTGCAGTGTGATGTCCCCCAGTCACCCCGGTTTGTGGGGTCTCCCTGCTAGACGGGGGAGTCTGCTCGGCCCTGGGTGTGTTGGGAGGTCCCTCCAACAACCCAGTTTGAGAGGATCACGGCCCTAGAGGGTATTCCACCCTGGGTGCAGTGGGAGGTCCCCCAGACACCTCGGTTTGAGGGGTCTCCCCCTAAATAGGAGGATGTCCCCTCAAACCTGGGTGCAGTGGGATGTCCCCCCAACATCCCGGGTAGAGAGGTCTTCTTCCTAAATAGGAGAGTGTCCTAGAGTCTGGGTGCAGTGGGATGTCCCTCTGACACCATGGTTCCAGGAGATCCCCATTTGACAGGGGAGTCCCTTAGACCCTGGGCATCATGGGACATCCCCCAGATGCCTCAGATCGAGGTGTCTCCCCCCTAGAGGGAGGAGTCCTCTCAACCCTTGGCACAGTGTGACATCCCCCCAACACCCAGGTATGAGGGGTCTCACCCCAAGAGAGTGGAGTCCCCTCAATGCTGGGTGCAGTGAAAATCCCTTCAACACCCTGGTTTGAGGGGTCTCCCCCATCAATGGTAGATTCCCCTCACCCCTGGGTGTGATGGTATACGAGCTCCCCCTGGCACCCCAGTTCGAATATACTCCCCACTAGAGAAGGGAGTCACCTCATCCCTGAGCATGGTGAGACATCTCCCCCAACACCCCAGTTCCAGGGGTCTCCCCCAAGAGGGGAGAGTTGCCTCAACCCTGGGCACCATGAGACATCCCCCAACACCCAGTTTGAGGAGCCTCCCCCCTAGTGGGGAGAGTTCCCTTGACCCTGGGCACCATGGGACATCCCCCCGACACTGTGGGTTGAGGGGTTTCCTCCCTAGAGGGGGGAGTCCCTCAACCCTGTGCACGGTGGGTCATCCCCACACACACCCTTGTTCGAGATGTCTACCTCCTAGATTGGGGAGTCCCCTCAAACATGGGTGCAGTGGGACATCCCCCCAACACCCCAACTCCAGGGGTCTCCCCACTAGAGGGGAGTGTCCCTTCGACCCTGGGTTCGGTAAGATGTCCTCAGACACCTTGGTTCCAGGGGTCTCACCCTAGTGGGGGGAGTACCCTCGACCCTGGGAACAGTGGGATATCCCCCGAAACCCCGGTTCCAAGGTATTTCCTTTAGAGGGGGGGAGTCCCCTCAACCGTTGGCACAGTGGAATGTCCCCCCAACACCTCGATTCCAGGGTTCTTCCCCCTCAAGCGGGTAGTCCCCTCGACCCTGGATGCAGTGGGTTGTCCCCCTGACACCCAGTTTGATGGGCTACCCCCAAGAGGTGGGAGTCCCCTCAAGCCTGGGTGTGGTGGGTGATCCCCCACAAAAGCCTGGTTCGAGGGGTCACTCCCCCAGAGGGTGGAGTACCCTCAACAATGGGTGCAGTGTGAGGTCCCCATCACCCCTGTTCCAGGGGTATCTCTATTAGTAGGGGGAGTACCCTCGACCCTGGATGTGGAGGAATATACTCCCATAGAGGGAGGAGACCCCTTGAATCTGGGCACGGTAGGATGTCCCCCCAAAACCTGGCTTCAAGGGGTCTCTCCCCTAGAGGGGAAAGTCCCCTCAACCCTGGGAGTGGTGGAATGTCCCCTCGACACCCCTATTCCAGGGGTCTCCCTCTTTGAGGGTGGAGTCCCCTGGAACTAGGGTGTGGTGGGACATCACCCAACACTCCAGTTCCAGGGGTCTCCCCTATCGGAGGGGAGTCCCCTGTGGGAAATACCACATCAACCCGGTTCCAGAGGTCTCCCCCCAGAGGAGGGAGTCCTTTTGACCTTGGGTGTGATGGTATATGAGCTCCCCCTGACACCCTGGTTCGAGGGGTTTCCCCATAAAAGGGTGATTCCCTCGACCCTAGGTGTGATGGTATATGAGCTCCCCCCAATAAGCCTGGTTCAAGAAGTCTTCCCCCTAGAGGAAGGAATCCCCTCGACACTGGGCATGGTGGGACATCCCCCAACACCTCAGTTCGAGGGGTCTGCCCCTTAGAGGGGGGAGTCCTCTCGACCCTGATGCAGTGGGAAGTCCCACTGACACTCCAGTTCGAGGGGTGTCCCCCTAGAGGGGGGAGTCCATTAGACCTTGTGTGCGGTGGAATGTGCCCCTGCCACTGCAGTTTCACGGGTCTCCCCCTAGAGGGGGGAGTCCCCTCAATCCTGGGTGTGGTGGTGCATCCTGCCAACACCCCAATTCCAGGTGTCTGCACCGTCAAGGGGGAAGTCCCCTCAATGCTATGTGCAGTGAAAGGTCCCCATGACACCAGAGTATCAGGGATCTCCCCCCTAGAGGGGTAGTCCCCTCGACCCTGGGTGCCGTGGGAGGTACCCCAGACACTCTCGTTGGAGTGGTCTCCCCCCTAGAGTAGAGAGTCCTCTGACCCTATGTGCAGTGGGAGGTACCCCCAACACCCAATTCGAGAATTCTCCCCCATAGAGGGATGATTCCTCTTGACTCTGGGTATGATGGAATATGAGCTTGCCCCAACACCCCAGTTCCAGTGTTCTCCACCCTAGAGTAGGAGTCCCCTCCACACTAGGTGCAGTGATAGATTCCCCCAACATCCCGGATCGAGAGGTCTCCCCCATAGAGGAGTGACTACTCTCGACCCTGGGTGTGGCGGGACATCTCATTGACACCCACTTCAAGGAGTCTCCCCCCTAGAGGGAGGAGTCCTCTCAACCCTGGGTGCAGTGGGATGCCCCCTGACACCCTGGTTCCAGCGGTCTTCACCCTAAATAAGGGAGTCCCCTTGACCCTGGGTGTGGTGTGATGTCCCCCTGAAAACCCAGTTCCAGGGGTCTCCCCCCTAGAGGGGGGAGTCACCATGACCCTGAGTGCAGTGTGACATCCCCAAAAAACCCGGTTCCAGGGGTGTCCCTCCTAGAAGGGGGAGTACCCTCGACCCTGGGTGTGGTGGGACATCTCTCTGACACCCCAATTCCAGGGGTCTCCCACCTAGAGGAAACAGTCCTTTCGATGCTGGGTGCCATGGTATAGGAGCTCCCCCCGACATCCCGGTTCAAGGGGTCTCCACCATAGAGGTGTGACTTTCCTCAACCCTGGTGTGATGGTTATATGAGCTCCCCCCCGACACCCTGGTTTGAGTGGCCATCCCTCTACAGGGGGGTAGCCCACACGACCCTGGGTGTGGTGTTTTGCCCCTTGACACCCCGGTTGGAGGGGTCTCCCTGGGTGTGATGGTTTAGAAGCTTCCCCTGAGGCCCCAGTTCAAGGGGCCTCCCCTCTAAAGAGGGGAGTACACAATGACCCTGGGTGCCGTGTGAGTTCCCCTGATCCCCTGTTTGAGGGGTCTCCCTCCTCGAGGGGGGAGTTCTCTCGACCCTGGGTGTGGTGAGACATCCCACAGATGCTGCTGTTTGAGAGGTCTCCCCCATAGTGAGAGGGAGACTTCTTGGCCCTGGGTGGGGTGGGATGTCCCCCTGACACCCCGGTTCATGGGATCACCCATAGAGGGGGGAATCCCCTTGACCCTGGGTGCGGTGGTATACGAGTCCCCCATATAGCCCAGTTAAAGGGGTCTCCAACATAGAGGGGTGATTTTTCTCAATCTTGGGTGTGATGGGATATGAGTTCCCCTGACACCCCTGTTCGAGTGGTCTCCCCCATGGAGGGGGGGAGTCCCATTGATCCTGGGTGTGTTGGAAGCTCCCTTTGACACCCAGGTTTTAGGGATCCCCCCCAGAGTGCAAAATAGTAAACCCAGGTATACCCTGGCAACGATGCATACAAGCACCCCGAGAAACCCAAATTGGAGGGGTCTTCCACCTAGAGGGTGGATTCCCCTCATCCCTGGGTGCGGTGGGAGCTCTCCTGGACTCCCAGGTTGAAGGAGTCCCCCTAGAAAGGAGAATGATATACCCATGTATACCCTGGCTGCAATGGTATACCAGCTCCCCCCAACACCCAGGTTGGAGGGGTCTCCCTTCTAGAGGGAGTAGTCCTCTCAACCCTGGTGTGATGGAAGCTCCTCCGACACCCAGGATGGAGGGGTCTTCCCCCTAGAGGTGGAAGTCCCCTCGACATTGAGTGCAATGGTATATGAGCTCCCCACAACACCCAGGTTTGAAGAGTATTCCCCCTAGAAGAGACCATCCCCTCGACCCTGAGTGCAGTGGGAGCTCCCCCCGACTCCCAGGTTGGAGAGGTCTCTCATGTAGAGGGGGCTCTCCCCTTGACCCTAGGTGCAATGAAAGCTTCCCCAACACCCCAAATCAGTTGGTCTCCCCCCTAGAGGACCGAGTTCCCTCACCCTGGGTGCTATGGTATACGAGCTCCCCCTGACACCTGGTTCGAGGGGTCTCTCCCCTAGAGGGGGTATTCTCCTCCACCCTAGGCATGGTGGAAGCACCCCCTGACATCCAGTTCAAGGGGTCTCTCCCATAGATGTCCAAGTCCCCTTGACCCTGGATGTAGTGAGAGCTCCCCCGACACCCCAGTTCAAGGGGTCTCCACCCTAAAGGTGGGAGTCCCCTTGACCCTGTGTGCAGTGGGAGACCCGCGATACTCAGGTTCCAGGGGTCTACCCCTTTTTGGGGAGTCCCCTCGACCCTGGCTGTGGTGGGATCCCCTTCCACACCACGGTTCGAGGGGTCTCCCTGTCGAGGAAAGAATCACCTCAACCCTGGGTAGTGGTAGGAGCTCCACATGACACCGAGGTTTGAGGGGTCTTTCCCCTCTAGGAGGGATTCCCCTTGACCCTGGGTGCAGTGGGAGGTACCCCGGACACCCCGGTTCGGGGGTTTTCCCCTAGAGTGGGGAGTCCCCTTGACCATGAATGCGGTGGTAATCCCCTTGACACCCCGGGTCGGGTGGCCTCCTCCCTAGATGGGAGAGTCCTTCAGTCCTGGGTGTGGTGGGAGATTCCCCGGGTACCACTGATCATGTGGTCTCCCCGTTCAAAGGGGGGCCCCATCGACCCTGGGTGCAGTGGGAGCTCCCCCCGACAACCCAAATCAGTTGGTCTCCCCCCTAGAAGAAGGATTGCCTAGACCCTGAGTACAATAATATACTAGCTCAACCAGACACTAGAGAGAGGAGATGCCTCCACCCTGAATGCAGTGGGAGCTCCCCCTGACACCCAGTTTGTGGGGTCTCCCCCCTAGTGGGGGGAGTCCCATTGACCCTGGTGCTGTGGGAGCTCCCTGGAGACACCCAGGTTGGAGGGGTCTTCACTTTATAGCTGGGAGTCTCCTCAACACTGGGTGCGATGGTATATGAGCTCCCAATGACAACCAGGTTTGAGGCATCTCCCCCCTAAAGGGGGCAGAACCCTCGACCCTGGGTGTGGTGAGAGCTCCCCCTAATCTCAGGTTGGAGTGGTCTCCCCCATAGAGGGGGCAGTCCCCTTGACCGTGGGTACGGTAGGAGCTCCCCCCAACACCCAGGTTGGAAGGGTCTTCCCCATAAAGGGGGTAGTCTCCTCGAGTTTGGGTGTGGTGGGAGCTCCCCCCGACACCAACTAAAGGGGGGAGTCCACTAGACCCTTGGTGTTTTGAGAGTTCCCATGACTTCCAGGTTGGAGGGGTATCCCTTTTAGAGGGGGGACTTTTCTTGACCCTGGGTGCAGTGGGAACCCCCCTGACACCCAGGTTGGAGAGATCTTTTCCCCTAGAAGCGGGAGTCACCTCGATCCTAGGTGCGGTGGGAGCTCTCCCCAGGGCTCAAGATAGAGGGATTCTTCTGCCTAAATGGGTGAGTCTACTTGATACTGGGTGCGGTGGGATGTCCCCCTGACACCCAGGTTGTAAAGGTCACTTTCCTAGAAAGGGGAGTCCTCTCTAACCTGAATGCAGTGGGAGCTCCGTAGAGTGAAGGATAGTATACTCAGTTATAACCTGGGTATAATGGTATACGAGCTTTCCCCAACACCCAGGTTGGAGGGGTCTTCCCCCTAGAGGGGGAATTCCCCTCTATACTGGGTGCAATTGTACAGAAGCTCCCCCCAGGTTGGATTGGTCTCCTCCCTAGAGGGGCAGTCCCTTTGACCCTGGGTGTTGTGAAAGTTTCCCAGACACACAGGTTGGAGGGTTATTCCCCTAGAGGGAGGAGTGCCCTGGACCCTGGGTGCGATGGTATACAAGCTCCCCCTGACACCCAGGTTGAAAGGGTCCCCTCCCTAGAAGGGGCAGTTCCCTCAACACTGGGTGCCTTGGGAGCCCCCCTGACTCCAATGTTGGAGGTGTCTCCCCCATAGAGGGGGCAGTCTCAGCGACCCTGGGTGCGGTGGAGCTCCCCCGACACCCAGGTTGGAGGATTCCTCCCCTTAGAGGGGGGGATGTTATACCCAAGTATACCCTGGATGCGATGGTATATGAGCTTCCCCAGAAACCTATGTTGGAGAGGTCTCCCCACTAGAGGGGGCAGTCCCCTTGACCCTGGGTGTGGTGGGAGCTACCCTGAAACCCAGGTTGGAGGGATCTCCCTCCTAGAATGGGGAGTCCCCTCGACCCTCGTTGCAATGGTATAGGAGCTCCCACTGACACCCAGGTTAAAAGTGTCTCCTCCTAGAGGGGGCAGTACCCTTGACCCTGGATGCTGTTGGAGCTCCCCCCGACACCCAGATGGGAGGGGTCTCCCCTCTAGAGGTGGGATTCCCCTCAACCCTGAGTGTGATGGTATACGAGCTCCCCAACACTCAGGTTGAATTGGTCTCCACCCTAGAGGGGGCAGTCCCTTTGACCTTGGGTGAAGTGAAAGCTCCCCTGAAACCCAGGTTGGAGGGATAATTCCCCCTAGAGGGAGGTGTGCCCTCAACCCTGGGGGCCATAGTATACTAGCTCCCCCACACACACACCCAGGTTGAAGGAGTCCTCTCCCTAGAGTGGGCAGTTCCCTGGACCCTGGGTGTGGTGGGAGCTTGCCCTGACTCCCAGGTTGGGGATCTCCCCCATAGAGGGGCAGTCCCCTTGATCCTGGGTGCGGTGGGAGCTCCCCTCAAACCCATGTTGGAATGGTCTTCCCCATAGAGGGGGCAGTCCCCTAGACCCTGGGTGTGGTGGGAGCTCCCATGACTCCCAGGTTGGAGAGATATCCCTTCTAGAGGGGGATCTTTTCTCAACCCTGGGTGTGGTGGGAACTCCCACCTACACACACCCAGGTTGGAGTGGTCTTTTCCCCTAGAGTGGGGAATCCCTTCAAGCCTGGGTGTAATGAGAGCTCTCCATGAAGCCCAGGAAAGAGGGGTCTTCCCCCTAAAGGGGTGAGTTCACTGGACCCTGAGTGCAGTGGGATCTCCCCCTGACACCCAAGTTGTAGGGTATTGGGGGTTTTAGCCCCCATTTCCTCCTGACCTTCGGAAGAAATGGGGAAAGCACTCCCCCAGGATGAACCAAGAAAGGCAAAGGTCGACTGGCCACCAGCACCCAGCCCTCACTCGCCAGAGAACAGTCAAAGCAGGATCTCCTTTGATGAGAAAACACACACAGCTAATATAATGTACAGGAGCCAATCAGGGTAAAGCTCAGCAGGGTGGGGAGAGTTCACCTGTACACCCATCCTACAGGCCATAATGGGAGACAAGAGCTGTCCACTAGGGTGTAAGGGTTCTGAGCCTATCCTAGAGGTCGTCTGATTTTTTTGTCAGCACCCACAGCACTACCTCCTGGCTGATTGCCAGGCGACATCTTAGCTACACGTGGCCCCAGGATTGAGAAGCAGATAGCATCCAGCAAATTAGACTTCCTCTTTTTCTGATGCAACATGTCCTTACATGTTGCAGCATGCCCTTACATGTTGAAGCATGCCCCACATTTTACATCATGCCCTACAGTAGTAGTCTCACCCCTAGATGGGGCAGTCCTCTCAACCCTCGGTGCAGCAGGAGATCCCCACGATATCCAAGTGGAAAGGGTTTTCCCCTTAGAGGAAAATTCCCCTCAATCCTGGGCTCAGTTGGAGCTCCCCCGAACACCCAGGTGGGAGGGGTCTCCCTCCTAAAGGGGGGATCCCCTCAACCCTGGGTGCGATGGTATAGGAGCTCCCCCCCACACCCAGGTAGGAGGGGTCTACCCCTTAGAGGGGGCAGTCCCCTCGACCCTGGATGCAGTGGGATCTCCCCCAACACCCACGTTGTTAGGGTCTCTTTCCTAAAGGGGGGAGTCACCTCAATTCTGGGGATGGTGGGAGCTCCCCCCACACCCAGGATGGAGAGGTACCCCCCTAGAGGGATAAGTCCCCTTGACACTGTATGCAGTGGGTGCTCCTACTGTAAAAGGGGTTCAGCAGAGCGTCGGAGGGAGACACCACACAAGAGACTTACTTCATGCAATCGCAGTGGGGGATTTATTGGGGATCCATTCCAGCATGCTGGGGCTCTGTGCTCACTCAAGAAGGGAGAGCAGCCCAGAGCCCAGAGCAGAGGTCAAGCAGAGCTTAAGTACACTTTTTGGAGAGGGTGGGGGGCTTTGCATACATCAGAACAAATCATCTTGAGGCTCGGGAAAATTGAACAACAACTCTGAGCCATGAGTAGTACATTCATTGGCGAGAACAGTCTGGGCAGGGGTGATTGGTCACTACTAAGCGGGGTACACATTTGAACTGATTGGTTTTGTGGCCTGGATGCTTACCTACTGAGCTATTTGGAGCCCTTAGCTAATAAACAACCAGGTAATCAATGGAAATATTTACTGGGCAGTTCAGGTATTGTCCTAACAGCTACAGAGATTACAAGTTCTGGGGGTAGCAGAGGAATTATAACAATAGACTTTTACAATTGTAACAATTGTCTTCTACTTTTTAGCCCAGGCCTTGTAATCTAGAGGCTTTACAATGCCTAGTCTTTTACACTTTAACTAAAGCTCTTGCAGCTTGGAATCAGCTTAGAAATTTTACCTTTACATTCCCCACTTCTTTTTCCGACTACTTTTAATCTTAAAAGTACTGAATCATAATTATTGGAAGGTCTCATTTTCCATTTCCGCCAGTGGAGCATATTGTTGTCTGATTACCATGAGTTTCACCTGTCCAATCTGAGCCTGGAGGAAAGAAACTATGCGGTTAAGCAAACAGGGACCCACAGTTAGTAACAGCATAAGAATGATCAAGGGTCCAGCTAGAGCTGATAGGAGTGTAGTCAACCAGGGGGACTAGGCAAACCAAGACTCAAACCACCCTTGTTGAGTTTCGCTCTCTCTGGTGCTCTTCAAGGCGTTTTCTTAATTTACTCATGGACTCTCTTACAACTCCAGTATGGTCAGCATAAAAACAACATTCTTCCCTTAGTGCTACACAGAGGCCTCCTTCCCTCATAAAAAGAAGATCTAACTCTCACCTATTCTGCAAAACAACCTCAGAGAGAGAGGTTAAAGACTCCTGTAAGGCTGTGATAGAAGTCTCTAATGTCTTCAAGTCCTGATCTGTTGCTGTCTCTAACTGGGCCATTTGTTGTGACCCTCGGATCATGGCAGCAGTTCCTGTACCAACTCCTGCAACAGCTCCTATCCCCAATAGTATGGCTAGAGTGAGGGACACTGGTTCCCAACGGAAACGAGTTATTTGTCCCCCTACTAAACCTTCAAATGATTCTGCATCATAAAAAATCACCCTGGGGAGTACTTGCACCATCACACAATAGTTTACTGAGCTGTCAAACACCTGGACTGAAATGCAAGGAGTTAACAGTCATGTTTGGAGGCATTTACCCCCTAGAGGGAAGAGTCCCCTCGACCCTGGGTGCAGTGGGAGCTCACCCCAACACCCCAGGATGGATTGGTCCCCTCTCAGAGGGGGGGAGGGTGTACCCAGGTATACCTTGGGTGTGATGGTATGCAAGTTCCTCTTAACACTCAGGCTGAAGGAGTCTCCCACATAGAGGGAGTAGTCCCCTCGACCCATGGTGCAGTGGAAGCTACCCCGACACAGGTGGGATGGGTCTCTCCCCTAGATGGGGAAGTCCCCTCGACCCTGGGTGCGATGGTATAAAAACTTCCCCCCAACACCCAGGTTGGAGGGGTCTCCTTGCTAGAGGGGGTAGTCTCCTCGACCCTGGTGTGGTGGGAGCTCCTCCCGACACCCAGGTGGGAGTGGTCTCCCTGCTAGAGGGAGGAGTACCCTTGACCCTGGATGGAATTGTATACTATCTCCCCCAACAAACAGGATGGAGGGGTTTCCACCATAGAGGGAGCAGTACCCTCGATCTGGGATGGTGGGAGCTCTTCTCAACACCCAGGTTGAAGGGGTCTCCCCCTTAGACGAAGGAGTCCCCTCAACCCTAGTTGCATTGGGAGCCCCCACACACACACTCAGGTTTGAGGGATCTCCCCCACTAGAGGGGAAAGTCCCTTCAACCCGGGAGTGGTGGGAGCTCCTCCCAACACCCATGTTGGAGGAGTCTCTCTCTATAAGGGTGAGTCTCCTCCACCCCTGTGGTGGGAGCTCCCCTGAAACCCAGATTGGAGAGGTCTCCTTCCTAGAGTGAGGAGTACCCTCAATTCTGGGTGAGGTGGGAGCTCTCCTTGACACCCATGTTTGAGGGGTCTCCCCCCTATATGAGGGAGTCCCCCCAACCCTGGATGTGGTGGGAACTCCCCTCGACAGCCAGGTTGAAGGGGCCTCCCCCATAGAGGGGAGAGTCTCATCGACCCTGGGTGTGGTGGGAGGTTCCCCTGACACCCAGGTTGAAGGAGTTTCTCCCCAAAAGGGGGAGTCCCCTCGTCCCTAGGAGTGGTGGGAGCTACCCGGAGACACCCAGGTTGGAGGGGTTTCCCCCCTAGAGGGGGCAGTCCCCTCGACCCTGGGTGCTGTGGAAGCTCTCCTTGACACCTAAGTTGGAGGGGTCTTCCCCCTTGAAGGGGGAGTCCCCTCAACACTGGGTGCAATGATATATGAGCTCCCTTTGACACCCAGGTTGGAGGGGTTTCTACTCTATAGGGGGCAGTCCCCTCAACCTTGGGTGTGGTGGGAGCTCCCCCCAACACCCAGGTTGGAGGGGTCTCCCTTAGAGGGGGGAGTCACCTCCACCCTGGGTGCAATGTCATACAAGCTCCTCCCTGACACCCAGGTTTAAGAGGTCTCCTACCTAGAGGGGGCAGTCCCCTCGACCCTGGGTGTGGTGGGAGCTACCCCAACCACAAGTTGGAGGGGTCTCTCCTCTAAAGAGGGGGAGTTTCCTCGACCCTGGGTGCAATGGTATAGGAGATCCCCCCAACACTCAGGTTGGAGTGGTCTCCTCTCTCGAGGGGGCAGTGCCCTCGAGCATGGGTGAGGTGGGAGCTCTCCCTGACACCCAGGATAGAGGGGTGTCCCCCTTAAGGGGGTGTCCTCTGGACCATGGTGCGATAGTATAGAAGTTCTTCCCGACAACCAGGTTGGAGGGGTCTCCTGGCTAGATGGGGCAGTCCCCTCAACCTTGGGTGCAATGGTATATGAGCTCTTCCCTGACATCCAGGTTTGAGAGGTCTCCTACCTAGAAGGGGCAATCCCCTCAAACCTGGGTGTGGTGGGAGGTCCGACACCCAAGTTGGATACCCTAGAGAGGGCAGTCCCCTTGGCCCAGGGTGCAATGGTCTCCTAGAAAGGGGAGACCCTTCAACCCTAGGTGCTGTGGGAGCTCCCCGCCATACTCAGGTTGTGGGGTCTCCCCTATAGAGTGGGAGTCATCTCAATACTGGGTGTGATGGTATATGAGCTCCCCCCAAAACCCAGGTGGGAGGGGTCTCCCCCTTGGAGAGGTCAGTCCCTACAACCCTGGGTGCGGTGGAAACACCCCCAGACATCCAGGTTGGAGGGGTCTCTCCCTAGAGGGAGGATTCCCCTCAACCCTGGGTGTGATGGTATATGAGCTCCCCCCAACACCCCGGTTGGAAGGGTCTCCCTTCTAGAGGGGGCAGTCCCCCAAAACCTGGTTGCAGTGGGAGCTCCCCCCAACCTCCAGGTTGGAGGGGTCTCCCTTATAGAGGAAAGAGTCCCTTCAACCCTGGTGTGATGGTATACGAGCTCCCCCCAACACCCAGGTTAGAGGTATCTCCTCAAAGAGGGGGGAGTTGGCTCGACCCTGGGTGTGATGGTATATGAGCTCCTCCCCAAATCCCAGGTTTGAGAGGTCTACCCCTAGAGGGAACAGTCTTCTAGTCCCTAGGTATGGTGGGATCTCCCCCCAATAACCAGATTGGAGTGTCTCCCCCATGGAGGGGGAGTCTCCTCGACCCTGGGTGCCATGATTTACGTGTTTCCCCTGACACCCAAGATGGAGGGGTCTCCCCACTAGAGTGAGCAGTCCTCTCGACCCTGGGTGCGGTGGGATCTCTATCGGGTACCCAGGTTGGAGGGGTCTTCCCCCTAGAGGGAGGAGTCCCCTCGACCCTATGTGTGATGGTATAGGAGCTCCCTCTGACACCCAGGTTGGAGGGGTCTCCCCCTTGAAGGGGGGAGTCTCCTTGACACTGGGAGCGATGGTATATAAACTCTCCCCACTCATCCAGGTTAAAAGTGTCTCTCCCTAAAAGGGGTAGTCCCCTCGACCCTGGGTGAGGTGGGAGCTTCCTCCGACACCGTTTAGAAGGGTCTCCCCTCTAGAGAGGACAGTCCCCTCAACCCTGGGTGCAATGTTATACATGCTCCTCCTACCATGGTTGGAGATGTCTCCCCCCTAGATGCAGCATTCTTCTTGATGCTGGGTGCAGTGGGAGTTTCCCCCAACATCCAGATTGGAGGGGCCTCTCTGCTAGAGGCAGCATTCCCCTTGACCCTGGGTGCGGTGGGAGCTCCCCCTGACACCAAGGTTGGAGGGGTCTCCCCCTTAGAGAGGGCAGTATCCTCGACTCTGGGTGAAGTCGGAGCTCCCCCAACACCGAGTTAAGAGGAGTCTCCCCCTTAGATCGGGGAGTCCCCTCGACCCTGGGTGCAATGTTATATGAGCTCCCTCCTATACCAAGGTTGGAGGAGTCTCCTGCGTAGAAGGTCAGTTTCCTTGAACCTGGGTGTGGTGGGAGCTCCCCCTGACACCCAGGTGGAGGGATTTCCCCCTTAGAGGGGGCATTTGCCTCAACCCTCAGTGCCATGGTATAGGAGCTCCTACATGACATCCAGGTTAGAGAGGTCTACCCACTAAAGGGGGAGTCGCTTCGATGCTGGGTGCGATGGCATTCGAGCTTCTACCAGACACCCAGGTTTGAGAATTCTCCCCTCTAGAGGGGACAGCCCCCATTACCCTGGGTATGGTGGGATCTCCCCCCATTACCAAGGTTGAGGTATCTCCTCCATAGAGGCGGGGGGAATCCCCTTTACTCTGGGTGCAATGGTATATAAGCTCCCCCCAACACCCAAGTTGGAGAGTTTTCCCTTCCAGACGGGGCAGTCTCCTTGATACTGGGTACAGTGGGAGCTCCCCCCAACACCCAGGTTAGAGGGTCTCCCCCCTAGAGAGGGGAATCCCCTTGACCCTGGGTGCGATGTTATACATGCTCCCTCTGACACCAAATTGGAGGGGTCTCTCCCCTAGAGGCAGCATTCCCCTCGACCCTGAGTTTGGTGGGAGTTTCTCCTACACCCAGGTTGGAGGGGTCTCTCCTCTACAGGGGGCAGTCTCCTTGACCGTGGGTGCAGTGGAAGCTCACCCCGACATCCAGGTTGGAGGAGTCTCCCTGCTAGAGGGGGGAGTCCCATAGGCCCTTTGTGTGGTGGGAGCTCCCCAAACACTCAGGTTGGAGAGATATCCCCTCTAGAGGGTACAGTCCTCTCAACACTGGGTGCTGTGGGAGCTACCCCCAACACCCAGGTTGGAGGGGTCTCCCTCCAAGAGGGGGGAGTTTTCTCGACCCTGGGTGTGATGGTATAAGAGGTCCCCCTGACACCCAAGTTGGAGAGGTTTCTATTCTAGAGGGGACAGTCCCCCCGACAATGGGTGTGGTGAGAGCTCCCCCAGACACCCAGGTTGGAGGGTTCTACCCCCGAGAGGGGGAAGTTGCCTTGACCCTGGGTGCGATTATATAGGAGCTCCTATCCGACACCCAGGATTGAGAGGTCTCCCCCCTAGAGAGGGAACTCCCCTCCAACCTGGGTGAGGTGGGAGCTCTCCCTGACACCCAAGTTGGAGGGGTCTCCCCACTAGAGGGAGGGAGATTCCTTGACATTGGATGCAATGGTATACAAGCTCCCCCCAAGACCCAGGTTGGTGAGGTGTCACCCCTAGAGGGGGCAGTCCCCTCAGACCAGGGTGTGATGGTATACGAGCTTTCCAAGCTTTTCCCAACAAGAAGGTTGGAGGGGGCTCCCTCCTAGAGGGGAAAGACCCCTCGACCCTGGGTGTGGTGGGAGCTCCCCCCAACACCCAGGTTGTAAGTTCTCCCCCCTAGAGGGGGGGAGTCATCTCTCCCCTGGGTATGATGGTATATGAACTCCCTCCTGACACCCAGGTGGGAAGGGTTTCCCCCCTAAAGGGGGCAGTGCCCACAACCTTGGGTGAGGTGGAAACTCCCCAGACATCCAATTTGGAGGGGTTCCCACCTGGGAGGGGAGTCCCCTCAACCTTGGGTGCAATGGTACACACGCTCCCCTGACACCCATTTGGAGGGTGTGGGAGGCCATGCTCGAAAGTGATTTGAGTTACCTCTCTGGCTGGGTGAGACGCTTAGAAACAGCTGTGTCAGAATTTTCCCCACCCTTCTCCAGGTCCGAGGGCTAGTTGGTGCAGAGGCATGGTGTCTGGCCACTTCCCTGAACCCAATCATTGCCCCTGACCTTGGGATGCTGCCCCCCTTAACCTTCATTGGATGGGATTTTCCCCAGAATTTTTTGTTCCCCAATAAAAGTCCACTCCCTGGCGTGTTCTCTCTCTTGCTAGCCTCTTCAGTAAACCTCTATACCAAATTAGGTGGCTGAAGGCTGGAGCTAGGGGGAGCCATTCTGGAGTTGGTTTTAAAGGTGATTAGAGTCTTGTCTTTTTAATTTAAATCTCCCTAGCGTTTTGCTCATGATTCAAACCTTCTTTCATGAAGCCAGCACAGGTCGCAGACTAGAATGGCTCCTAAATTAAATCGACTAGGTTGAGTTAGAAAGCACGCTATAGAAATGCAGAATTTTTAGGGTTATGAAAGTGCCAGGCAGTTTTTGGAGCAAAGGAACGTTTAAAAAAAAAAAAAAACTTCTAATGATGGGAAATTCAACTTCTACTGATAAGTACATGTATTTGACTATTTTAGAGACAATAATTAATCAGAAGGAAAAACAGGTCAAAAGGACCCAGCTGCTATAATTCTTAAAGATTGTAGTGAATTTTACCCTTGGTTTAGTGACCAAGGTTCACTGGATTTACATACAAGGGGCAAATTAGGGGAAAAAATTACATAAAATTTGCCTTTCTAATAAATTACCTGAAAACACTGAGAATATTCAAAAATTTTGGACTGCATTACAGATCTATCTTTTTGATTACATGGGCCAAAATCCATACCCCCTGAAGATCTATTGAAAGGTATTCAGGGAGCCATTAAGTCTATTCAAATGGAAAAAAATTTCTTAGGCTAAGGAAACCTCTTTTCCTCTAAGCTGGCTAAAAATTAAAACAAAATCTATTCAAACAGATAACCTTGGGGCAAGAGCCAGAGTAAAAAATCTTATCTTTGCCTGAACCAAACCGGAGTAGTCCAGAGGAGAATCATAGAGAGAAGGCCTCCAGTGGGGATAGAAGGGCCTTCTTCCAGAGAGGAGAATCCAGGGGAAATTCATAGAGAGACAGGAAGTTCTCTTCCACAAAGCTTACAAGCTCAAAATCAAGATGGTGACAGGGAAGGGTCCACAGAGGAATCATAGTCTGAGGGAGAGGCGTCAAATAATAAAGTCTAGGATTTACCAGGGAATTTTAACAGATTATGCTTAATGGCACCTGCCCTGGCCATTCAAATTCAGCTGCTCTCTGTTAAAAGGATGAAATTTAACAGATATTCTGAACTTGCAATGACTTTCCTTACTCCATTTCAGCATACAGTTAGAAAGGCACAGGAATTTGGATAAGATACTAGTGACTTTCAACTCTTTCCAGTTTTTGAGCAGGTTAATGATCAAGACCAGCATGTTCATGTCCATGCAGAAATTCCGTTTAAAACTATTAAATAGTTAAAAAATGCTTGCAAGGTCTATGGTCCAGATTCACCATTCCTGCAGAGCTTGCTTGAGACTATCTGATCTCAGCCACTCCCACGGAGTGACTGGATTTCTATGGATAGATCTTGCTTGAGTGGGGGGGGATTTTTTACTCTGGCTGTCATATTGGATGGACTTTTATTCAGAGCAGGCAGAAAAACATCAAAGGCAAGACCTTCAAGCACTTGTAAACATGTTTTTAGGAACGGGTGAATTTATTGATTTGGAAAGGCAGCTAAATTATGAATTTGCAATGTATGATCAGATTACAGCATGTGCTAAGCGGGCCTGGCACCAAATTGCCTCCAGAGACCAATATAGCTTAGTTCTGACTAAAGTTAAGCAAGGTGCCAATGAACTTTATTCTGATTTTGTAGCATGGCTCTACCAGACCGCAAACTGCTCTATTGGAGATCCAGGTGCTTGTAAATTTATTGTCAAACAACTGGCATTTGAAAATGCAAATAAATATTGTCAAGATGTTCTCAGACCCCATAGATCTGGGTACGGTTTCAGAGTTTATTTGTTTGTGTTCTGATATCGACCCAGCCCATTTATAAACCATTACTATCTCAGCAGCTTTAAAACAAACTATCCAGCCCCAAGAATTAGTATGTAGAGCCCGTGGGAGGTGCTTTCATTGTGGGAGGAACAGCCACTAAGTGCAAAATTGTAATGTCTGCAATTTTAAGCTCAGGGCTCCCTCTGCTGCTGATAATATATATTACAGAGTTGGAGACCATGTGGCAGGCCAAGATGGCGCTGATCAGCCCGCATTTTGGCCTTCACTTCCTCCTAGAAAGGAGTCAAAAACTTCCAGTCGGCCCATCCCCGGGCCGGAAAAACAGGGAAACCAGTAGAAAGTTTGCACAGTTTAAAGTCATCACAGCCAACCATGGGGAGCCACCATTTTTACCAAAGCGGATCTCACAGACAGTTTCTTTACAACAATCAATGATAATTGAATTGGATCCTAAACTAGGGACACAACAAATCTCTACTGGGATTTTTGGACCACTCCCTAGAGAAAGCATAGGGTTAATTTCGGGACATAACAATTTAAAAGAGTCCATTGAGGTGATACCTGGAGTGGTAGATTCTTCTTTTGAGGGAGAATTAAATGTTACTGTAAAATCAAATTATGCCCTTCAGCTCACTTCAAGAAATATTATTGCTCAATTAATTTTATTACCCTGAAATTCAGATGGACACCCTCAAGTAAATTCAGTTTCCAAATCACCTGACAGAGTGTTCTGGTCTCAATCAGTGTGGCATGAGCTCCCCCTCCTGGAACTTAAAATTAATCATAAAATGTTCAAAGGCTTACGTCTGGACACAGGACCAAATACATTAGTCCTGTCCAGTCACTTCTTGCCTAAGAATTGGCTCTTACATATAATACTAGCTAACTTAGAAGAAATTGGACAAATCTCACAGCCTGATCAAAGTGTTAACTATCTCCATTGGGAGGATCCTGATGGAAACAGTGGAGTTTTTAAACTTTATGTGTTAGAGTCCTTATCAGTAAACCTATGGAGAAGAGACATATTAAGCAAAACAGAATTATTATTAATAACCCCAAATTCTATGAGGTCATTTGAAGAAATTAATCAAGGGTTTCTTCCTGGAGATAATGAGGGATATTATCAGGAAGAGTATCTACTTACAAACCTCAACAGAGATTAGTAAATACTCCAAACCCAAATTTTTACTAGGGGCCCTGAGTATCTCCCCAATCCAAAAGACAGCAGAAAAGATCACCTGGCTCTCAGAAGACCTATATGAATTTCTCAGTGGCCCATCTCAGGGAAAAAAAAAAAACTTTAGATAATTTATATGTTAGTTGAGCAACAACTACAGGCTGGTCATATAAAATCAACACTTAGTCCTTGGAACACCTCCATTTTTGTTATTAAGAAAAAGGTAATTGGAGGTTACTACAGGATTTAAGGACAATAAACCATGCAATTCAGCCTATGGGATCATTGTAGCCCAGACTTCCTTTTCCTAAAACAATTCCTTTAAATTATAACTTAATGGTAATAGATCTAAAAGATTGTTTTTTCTCAATAAGGTTGCATCCTGAGGATTGTGAAAAATTTGGTTTCAGTGTCCCAGCAATTAATTTTAAAGAACCTGTTAAAAGATATTGCTGGAAGGGTTTTGCCTCAAGGTATGTGTAATAGTCCTACTTTATGTCAAAAATTTGTGAGTCAAGCGATGGCACCTATAAGGAATAACTTTTCCTGATGCATACATTATTCATTTTATGGATGACATATTATTGGCTCATGCTAATCCAAAAGTACTTTCAGAAATTTTTATTCAGTTAGAGGCTTCACTTACAGCAATAGGTTTGTGCATTGCTCCTCAAAAGATACAAAGGATGCCTCCCTTTCAATATTTGGGTCAGATAATTCAAGGACGTACAATCTATCCTCAAAATCTACAAATAAGATTTAAGAAGTTACATACCCTTAATTATTTTCAATAACTATTAGGAGATATCAATTGGATGAGCCATCCTTATAACTGACTACTTTTGATTTAAGTCCTTTATTCCAGATATTACAAGGAGATCCTTCTCCAACTTCTTCTCATCAACTGACAATAGAGGCTAGAACAGCTTTAAAAAAGGTCGAAATTGCAATTAAAAATGCACAGTTTACCAGAATTAGTCCTCAAGAGCTGGTATATTTATTTATACTTCCAACTGCTCATGCCCTTACAGGAGTTATATGGCAAAGACATGGAGTTATTGGTGGATTCATTTAGTCCACTCTCCCCAAAAGACATTAATTCCTTTTCATGACTCTATTGCTCAATTAGTAATTAAAGGTAGAATGCAAGTTTTACAATTAATTGGATATGAACCTGATATTATAATTATTCCATTTTCTGTTCAACAAAATAATTGGCTTTTTCAAGCTTCTAGTTTATGGCAAATGGCTTTTGCTGATTTTCCTGGTCAAATAAAAAGTTATTACCCTTGTGATAAAATTATTCAATTTGCATCAATAACACCACTTTTTTTTCCAAAGATTGTACATGCCCAGCCCATAGATGGAGCCTTAATGGTGTTCAGTAATGGTTCAAGCTCAGTAAAGCAGGTTTTTATAGCCATGTTCACACAAAGGTAAAATAAACCTCGTATACTTCTGCCTGAAGACCAGAGCTACAAGCTCTCATTTGTGCCTTAAATTACTTTACAAATGAGCCTATTAATATTTATTCTGACAGCTTATATGCAGTCAGAGTTACCAAAAATATTAAAACTTCAGTTATTAGATATACCTCATCACAAGAGCTATTTAAATTATTTCATAATCTACAAAAAGCAGTGCAAATGTGAAAATACCCATGTTTCATAGAACACATATGAGCTCACACTAATCTTCCAGGACCCTTAACTTCAGGTAATGACAAAATTTATAAATTAGTAGCTGCTTGTCAATAGATGTCTCCATATGATTGTGCGCAAGCTTCACATTCTTTACATCATCAAAATGCGTCTAGCTTACATAAAAAATTCAATTTTACCAGAGAACAAGCTCATCAAATTGTAAGTCACTGCCCTAAGTGTGTTATTCACACTCCATCTCTACCATCAGGGGTAAATCCCCATGGATTAAAACCAAATCAAACATGGAAAATAGATGTAACTCAAATTCCTCAATTTGGTAACCAATGTTATGTATATGTGATAGTTGATACACATTCCAGATTTATTTTTGCCACAAGAAAAATACTCAACATGTAATTTCTCATTGCCTAGCAGTCTTTGCTGTGTTAAGATGCCCTTTACAGTTTAAAACAGATAATGCATCAGCTTATGTAATCTCCTCTTTTCACCAATTTTTCCAAGAGTTTCAAATTGACCATAAAACAAGAATTCCTTATAACCCCAAAAGTCAAGCGATTGTGGAACGAGTTTATTTATCTATTAGGCTACAATTATAAAATTTAAAAGGGGGAAATAGGTTTATGAATCCCCAAAATACCTGCATCCCTGCCTTGTTTGTTTTAAATTATTAAAATTGCGATGCAGAAGTTACATTGCTGCTGAGAGACATATGTCTTCCACAGCAATAGGCACTTTAGGCAGAGTTTGTGGAAAGACTTAAAGACTGTTGAATAGAAATGCTCAGATACAGTGATTATGTGAAGTAGAGGTCATGCTTGTATTTTTCCACAAGGTGCTTCCCATCCTATCTGGGTTCCGGAATGAACCCAGATAGGATGGAAAATCAGACATGGAAGAGATAGAGCCGAGATTCAAGGGACTGAAAATTGACCCAGAGAAGCCTCCACTCAAAAAGAAGAGATATTAAAGAAGAGTGAAGATGACCCAAAATGTCCCAGCTGAAAAGCTGATCTCATGGGAAGACATGAAGAAGCTGACAACACATGCTTCGTGAATAATTTGACTCCTAGGAAGGAATCAGACCCCATTGATGATGGTAGCTACAGTGATTACTCTGCTGGGCTGTCAGGTAAAAGGGAGTCAAGCAGACACTTACTGGATGTATTTCCCAGATCCACCCCAGGTACACCCAGATGTGTGGACTGGAGAATCTATTCCAGTGTTTACTAATTACTCATTCATGATGGGAGGATTTACAGATACTCATATTACTCACAATCATGTGACAAGATTTAATTATTCTGGCTACAGTGCCCAATTACCTTTGTGTTGGTCCCATGATAAACATGCTGGCTGTCTGAGAGTTTCATTTGAGGAAAAGACAGTGATTGGGAGACCTAGACTGATTAATTATATTATTTATGGAAACTTAAAACTTTATACTAGATCAGTGATCAAAATTAGACTTTACCATAACAAACCAGTTATTTTTGCAAAACCTCCATGAATACCCCGTTGTCCTAATAGTTCTACAATTGAGATTGGCACCTTTTCTAGATGGATAGATCGTGTGAATACCTTTCTAGTGCAACATAAGGTGTCTAAAGATAGTGGGTACATTTTAGACTGGTCTCCAAAGATTGATAAAAGACAATTACAAAAAAAGTTCTGCTATGACACTTGCAGAATTTGTTAGCAATATTTTGACCTACAGTAAATGTGGTATTCAAAAAGATATTTGGTGCTTAATTGCTGCCTCTGAATTCTTACATTTTACAGACAAGCCTTTACCAAAATTTGTTGGCAAGAGCTGTAAGGAGGGATCTTGCTATGGCTTATGAGCCTGTGTCCAATCTCCTTATGTTTTAATCATTGAAAATGTAAAAGTTAAATGGATGGGTGACAGATATGTCGTAACATGTAACAAATGTAACCTAATCAATTGATTACTAGATATAATACAGGAAAAGGAGTGCTGGTACTTCATCAGCCCTCTTTTGTTTTATTGCCTGCTAATATTTCAGAGCCTTGGTACACTGACACTGGTTTTCAAATCTTACAGCAAATCCATATCCAGCTAGTGAGACCTAGATGTGCCATTGGAATTATAATTGTGGGAGTTATGGCTTTGGTTTTTTTCATTGCATCCACAGTCACAGCTTTGAGAACTAAAAAAGAAAAAAAAACCAGAAAGATAAAAAAAATT
Organism: Ictidomys tridecemlineatus; assembly: GCF_052094955.1. Lineage (NCBI taxonomy): Eukaryota > Metazoa > Chordata > Mammalia > Rodentia > Sciuridae > Ictidomys > Ictidomys tridecemlineatus. Next base: position 483,526 of record NW_027520968.1, read on the forward strand.
CAATACACAAAATTTCTTAATAATTTAGCCCAAAATACTTCCAAGGCTCTGCACAATCAAGTAAATATTGATGAAAGGATTAAAACAGTTAAATGACTTAGAGGTGGCTGTTATAAAAATAGGTAATGAACATTCAGCTTTAAGGTTTAAAGAAAGGCTTAAATGCCACTCAAGTTATAAATATGTGTGTCTTACAACTGCCAAGTATATGTTTCTCTCTGGAATTGGGAGAAGGTTAAGAACCATTTGTTGGGTATTTGGCAAAATAATAATAATAGCTTGGATCTTTTGGAACTCCATAATCATATCCAAGATATTCAAAATAATAGAGCTGATTTTTGGATCCTTCTTCTTAAGCTAATCAAATTTTGAAGGAATTACATGGATTTAACCCTGGAAATATTTTTAAATACTCGGCCTGATACATTATTGGATTGTTCTCTTTGCTATTAAGTATTTTTTGTGTTGTAATTATATAATGGTGGGTCTTCATAGCAAGAGTATAGAGACTCAAGAGAGTGAATCATCACCTGCTTTTTTTAAAAGAAAAAAGGGGGAATATGTGGGAGGCCATCCTCGCATGTGATTTGAGTTACCTCCCTGGCTAGATGAGAGGCACTTAGACACAGCTGTGTCAGAACTTTTGCAACCTTTCTTAGGTCAGAGGGCTTGCCCATGAGAGGCTGTCTGGCCATTGCCCCAAAGACCCAATCATCGCCCCTGACCTTGGGATGCTGCCCTCCTTAACATTCATTGGATGGGATTTTCCCCAGAAGTTTTTGTTCCCCAATAAAAGTCCATTCCCTGGTGTGTTCTCTCTATCTCGTTAGTCTCTTCAGTAAACCTTTGTACTGCATTTGGTGGCTGGAGGCTGGAGCTAGGAGGAGCATACTGGAGCTGGTTTTAAAGGTAATTAAAGTCTTATGTCTAATTTAAAACACCCTAGCGTTTGTTCACGATTCAAACCTTTTTTCATGAAGCCAGCATGGGTCACAGGCTGGAGCAGGGGGTCTCCCTTCTAGAGGGGCAAGTCCCCATGAACCTGGGTGTGGTGGAAGCTTTTCCTGACACCCAGGTTGGAGAGGTCTCCCCGCCCTAGAGGGGGGAGTCCCGGCAACCCTGGGTGTAGTGGGAGCTCTCCCCGACACAGAATTTGGAGAGTCTTCCCCCTAGAGGGGGGAGTCACCTCCACCCTGGGTGTAATAGTAACAAATTCCTACATGACTCTCAGTTTTGAGAGGTCTCCAGCCTAGAGGGGGCAGTCCCCTCCAATCTGGATGGGGTGAGAGCTCCCCACACACACCCAGGTTAGAGGGGTCTCCTCCCTAGAGAGGGGATTCACATCGACCCTGGGGCAATGTTATACATGCTCCCCTGACACAAAGGTTGGAGGCGTCTCCTCCCTAGAGGCAGCATTCCCCTTGACCTTGGGTGCTGTGGGAGTTTGCTTATACCCAGATTGGAGCGGGTCTCTCTACTAGAAGGGGCACTCTACTTAACCCTGGGTGTAGTGGAAGCTCACCCCAAAACCGAGGTTGGAGGTGTCTCTCCCCAATTTGGGGGAGTTTTCTCAACCCTGAGTGCCATGGTATATGAGCTCCACCCATCCTCCAGGTTGGAGGATGCCACAGTCTGGTTGGGCACAAATCACAAGCCACTCAAGCAGGAACAAATTTTATTTTCCAAACTCCCTTGAATGCCACCCACGCAGCCCTTCTAGGCCCAACACACACCAACTGTAACTCCCTCCACCAAAACTTCACCAACCAACGCAAACTCCCCAGGAATCCCCACAAGAACTCCAAAATAGCGGGCACCTGAGGTGAATAGAAGGGTTCATATACAATTGAATACACAACCTATTTCAATTCAGCATTATCCTAATAGCTTGCCTCTCAACCATTACTTCTGGCAAAATGCCAGGGGACATTCCGACTTGGCTGTGGCTTTCAACATCTCTCCCCTTCTGATTAATTAAACAACAAGCATGTGGCTTAGGAACTGTGCCTGTCTTAGGTTGTCCAATACTACATATAAAACTTACCCGTCATAGGATGAGCTGACCTCAAAGCATCAGCCTCCTCTCTTAGGTCGGTACCATTGCAATTGGATCTTACCCACCATTGACTACCTGTCCAGCATACAGCCATACTTGGAAATAGGCCTTTGCACAAGTGGGGGTGTGAGGTTCTTTGCCTCACCTCTGTTGGCCCCAAATTTGGACTTTGCACCAGTGGGGGGTGTGAGGTTCTTTGCCTCACCTCTGTTGGCCCCCAAATTTGGCCTTGGTGCCATTGTGGGGGTGAGGTCCTTTCCATCACCTCAGTTGGCCCCCAAATTTTAGACCATCACAAGCAGAAGGGAGGAGGATGCAAAATGATAGACACCAAGCCAAATGATGGCTCCTTTTGGAAAAATTGTACCACCGATGACACCATCAGCAAAGATACCCCAGCACTACCACAGTTCGCTGCACCAACAGATAGTGCACAATTCATAGAAGTGATACATAGTCCAGGCAAGTTCTGCAAGCAGTTCAAAGCAGAGAAATCCATTAATATGTCCATTTTTCTCCCTAAGTAAATTGACTCCTTGATTGAGCATCAGTTGTTGAGTTACATTATTCATTGATGCATCAGTTTATACAGTTTGTGGTGATAGCTATCACAGAAGCTTTAGTTTGGTTTTATCTTTGTCTTCACCAGCACTGGGATAAAGATAGAAATACTGGCAATGATGGCTAAAAAAAAATATGTAACATACAAGCAGAAACTAAGAAAACAATTTTTGAACAATTTACATTATCCTGAACAGAATTATTAAGTATAATGAAAAGAAAAGGTGAAAGTAAACAAACAGATATGTTAACCTCCTTTCTTGTTCACATTTTAAAACAATTCTCAACAGCTGTTTACCCAATTTAAATTAAACCATTTAAATCAAGTGAATAAAAAAATATTTGGATCCATTTTTTCATGATTGCTCCTCATATATGACATATGGACATACACACATACAGACATACAACAATAAACACAAGTGTGCACATGTAATACAATACATACAACACATAACATAATAGTAAAGACCTTGTAGCTTTACACAGGTGAAATCTCCATTGCAATGTTTAAAAACTCCATAGTCAAAAGATAGAACTGATCAGAAAAACATTAACCTAGGTCAGTATGAGCTCAAAAAATAAAATAGAACTTCATGATGTGGGAAAAGGCAATAATATAATAGATATTGAAAAAAAGCATCCTGGTTACCACCTGGGTTTGACTCTTCTTTTGATATCTCATCCTTTTTCCTGTAACTTACATAATGGGTCTGAAGGTACTCCCACAAGCAAGCCCCAAGGTTTTTTACATTTGAAATAGGCTTTAATGGTGCTCATTATTCATTAGCCTCCAGGTGTGAGAGAACCACTGTTGCAGATGTAAAAATATTAGCTGTTATGGATTTGAGCCAAGTCATCTTCTTTTTGTTCTGTAGAAATCGCTTTAGTTAGTCTCTCTGGAATCCAAATCGACTGCTGTTCTTCCTGTGGAAACATACAAACAGACCCCTGATTCCAGACAATCACTGGGTCAGGACCTTTCCATTTTCCTGTTAGAATATCCTTCCAAAGTACCTTGGGCTTATATGCATTTTTTGGACACATATGCCTTTCCACAGCACTAAGTCCTAATTAATCCAAATTTTAAAAGTTTAGAGTAAAAAATGTTTTTTCAAGGTTATCTTTGAAGGATATACACCCGTCCCAATTCCCTCTTTTTGCTTTAATAAGTATATTTTAATAGTTTGATAAGCTCTTTCAACTATGCCTTGTCCCTCTGGATTGTATGGGATTCCTGTTATATGAGTAATGCCAAATGATGAGCAAAATTGTTTAAAAGGGGTAGAAGTATAACCAGGACCATTATCAGTTGTTAACTGTTTTGGAACACCCACAGTGGCAAAATTTTGTAAGCAATGAGCTATAATATCTTCAGTTTTTTCTCCGGCATGAAGGGAGTCCATCAAAAATCTGGAAGAATTATCAACTGTAACATACAAATATTTTAATTTTCCAAATTCTGGCAAGTATGTGTCGTCCATCTGCCAAAAACGATTAGGTATCAGTCCTCTAGGATTGACTCCAAGATTAATTTCTGGTAAAAAGTTCACACAATTTTGACATTGTTCTATTATTTGTCTAGCTTTTTCCTTAGTTATTTTAAAAGGCTTTTTAAAAGTATTTGCATTGACATGGAATGATTTATGAAAATTTGTAACTTCTTCTAGTGTAGAAAAAATATGTATGTCAGGTGTAGTTTTATCTGCTAAATCATTGCTCAAACTAAGGACTAAGAGCTCTAGGCAATCCTGTATGTGTCCATATATGTCCTATAAAGAATGATTCTTTCTGTCCCAGATTACTTTGTATGATGGGAAACAAAGAGAAAACAATAGATGAAAGAGAAATCCTACCAGCATCTTCAAGGGATACTATAGCATTAACTATATACTATCAGAAAATAAATTAAATACAGAATCTTTAAACATAACAAAAGATTGTAATACTGCCTGAAGCTTTACCTTTTGAGCTGATTGTTTGGGTACTAAAAATGTAAAAGTTTGATCAGGGGTAACTACTGCTGCTGTACCATTATTTGACCCATGAGTGAATATATTTGGAGCATTCATGATAGGTGTTTTTCTTGTCATTTTTGGAAAAACTACAGGATGCGAAGACCATAAAGACAACAAAGGATTAGATGGTAAGTGATTATCAAATGAAACATTAGATTTACATATGATTATTGCCCAAGTATTTAACTCATTAGCTCACTCATCAATTTGATCCATAGTATATGGAGTAATAATTTTATTGAGAGAAATTCTAAATACTCCCTTTGCTGCTTTTATTCTTTTGAGTATTAATTGTCCTAAAGCCTTAGGATACCTAGTAAGAATAGTGTTAAGAGAATAAAATAAATGTATCCACAATAATGGACCTTCTTGCCAAAATACTCCTGTAGAAATATTTTTTTCTTGGTATTACAATAAATAATAAAGGCAAACTTATATCAATTCTATCCAAATGCATATTTTCCATATATGTTTCAATGATTTTTAAATATGCCTTTCTTCCTTCAGGCATTAACATGGCGGGGTGAATTTGGATCTGATAGACCTTTTAGGCTATGAAATAAAGTTCCCAACTGTCCTGTTGGTATGCCTCGATAAGGCCTTATCCAATTTATGTCTCCTAATAACTTTTGAAAGTCGTTAAGTAATTTGAGTTGGTCTACTCGTATTTGAATTTTTGGTGGATGGACCATGGTTGAGGATAATAGAACTCCTAAATAATTAATTAGAAAATTTAATTGTAATTTATCTATTGTTATCTCTAGATTATAATTTTTTAATAAGTTTGTAAGTGTGGCACAACTTTATAGCAATGTGTTTTTATCTTTGTGTGCTAACAATACATCATCCATGTAGTGAAATATTTGTAGTTCAGGATTTTGATTTCTAAGTGGCTGGATTGCTTTGTTAGCATAAATTTGACACATAGTTGGGCTGTTAGCCATACCTTGAGGGAGTACTTTCCACTCATATCTTTGATCGGGACCTTTATGATTCAGTGCAAGGATAGTAAATGCAAAATGTGGACTATCCTCAGGATGAGTTGGAATTGAAAAAAAAAAAAACCAAGCTTTAATGTCTATAGCTAAAACATACCAGGTTTTTGGCAAAGCAGACAATTGGGGAATCCCTGATTGAGCAGTTTTCATAATAACCATCTCATTATTAATGGCTCTTCAATCTTGCAATAATCTCCATTTACCAGATTTCTTTTTAATGACAAAAATGGGAGTATTATAGGGAGATACAGAAGGTTGTATATGTCTGTCCACTAATTGTAGTTTTAACAGGTCATGGGCTGCTTGTATCTTTTCTTTAGTCAGGGGCCACTGAGGAACCCATACTGGTCTTTCTAATTTCCAAGTAATTTTTATTGTCTCAGTGACCCCTTCTGAAAACCCAATCCACGTCTGTCTGTTCCTTGATCTATTTGTGTTGGTGCTGCTATACCTTGTTCTTATTCTCCTAATCTTTTTTCTTCCCTAAAACCTTGTCTAGCCATAATAGTGGGCACTTTTGGATTGATGTTATTTGTTAATGTCAAACATAATTGACTTAGGACATCTGGTCCCCATAAATTTATAGGAAGATAATCATATACATATGGCTGTATAGTTTCTTCACATCCTTCAGGATCCTTCTAATCTAATACTATTGCACTTCTATGGGGATTAGTCGCTACTCCTAGGCCTCGAAGTTTGAGTGGCTTGTTGTAATGGCCAATGTTTTGGCCATTCTTGATGAGAGATGATGCTAAGTTATGCACTTGTGTCCAGTAGCCCATTAAATTCATGTCCTTAGCATTGGGCAAAAATCTAAATGTAAAGACACCTTAGCCCAATCTACACCTGTGGAGTCGAATCCCCTGAAACCTCATTCTGTAGTACTACTGGAAATTTTATCATGTAGCTTGGGTATTATTAATAACTGTGCTATTCTATCTCCTGGTGAAATTACTGATATACCTCTTGGAGAACTAGCTATAATTTTTATTTCACCTTCATAATCGAGATAAATTACCCCAGGACCTAGCATAAGTCCTTTTAGAGTAGAATAACTGTGTCCTAATAATAAGCCTACTGTTCCTTGGAAAAGAGGTCCTTTTACCCCTGTGGGAATGATTTGAACTCCCATCTCTGGAGTTAGTACTGCTCTGGTGGAGGCGCAGATGTCCAACCCTGTGCACCCTCTGGTTTGTCTGATGAGAGATCTGATGGATAATGTGTCCTGGGCACTACCCTGATGGTGTTGCTGGGTTCCTCCAGTGCCCCATATATTTGTGGTTGTGGGCTCCAGACCATTGGGCCCTCCTGTATGTTTTTTGGTAATGGAGCCCAATGCCTTTCCCCACAATAAACACCTCATCCTTGTCCGTTTTTTGATAATGGAGTACCCTCTATGCTGATTTAGAAACGGCATTCATTATCCCAATGTCTCCCTCTATGGCATCATGGGCAAATACCTGGTATTCTATCCCTTTGATACCTAGTTTTGTTAATCCCTTCTCCTATGGGGAAACTCCTTTCAAAATGTCCTGTTTGTTCACAATTGTAGCAAGTTTTTGGCCTGGCATCTAAAACCTGTTGTACTGTAGCTGCCAAGACTTGCTCTTGTTCATTATGTCTCTACATAATTTAATATATGTGTTTAAATTTTTATGTTTCCATGGTGTAATGACCTCTCTGAACCTTTTTTTTTGTTTTGCTTTCTCATAGGCTAGCTGTTTAATTAATGGCATTGGTTGCTCTGTATTCCCCAAAACTCTGGTAGCTCTTTGAATTAGCCTATCTACAAATTCACCATAAGGTTCATTAGCTCCTTGTATTACCTTAGATAATTGACCTTGTAAATCTCCATGTCCTTGTAAAGTCTTCCATGCATCTGCAGCAATTTGTGAATATATGGCAGGATCATATGTATTTTGTTGCAGCTGACCCTCATAAGGTTCTTTTCCTAACAACATATCTAGGTTTCTCTGAGGATAACTGGCTGCTGCATTTTGCCTAGCCGTCTCCATGCAAAATTCCTCATTGGCAACCTTCCATAACAAAATTGCCCTCCATTTAGCACAGATTTGCACATGCTAGTCCAATCCTCTGGTGTCATGTCCAAGTTGTAATGGATTTGACCATGCTTACAGTGAAAGGTACTTGGGGGCCATAGGTTGTTACAGCCTCTTTCAGCTGTTTCACTGTTTTGAAATCTAGAGCATGGTGAATTCGCTGCCCTCCTGCCCACTCAAGTAAAGGACATGCTAATCTTTGAGGTCCTGTCTCAGGATCCCATCTATCAACTACACCGTTGGGGGCCCCCCAGCATATGTTGTCTTTATAGGTGGAGCTGTTGGTTGGACACTTACGCCCTCTGGTGATAGAAAGGTGTTAGTAGCAGCCTCCTGTTGTAACTTTTTCACTCCTGATGGCCCTTCTTCCATTAAATTTTCTTCCTCTGTCTGACTAGCTCGAGAGACCTTCTCTTTTGCTTGATCTAACATGTTTTCTACCATAGTCTGAACTTCGAACAATTTACTTAACACTCTTTCGGTTTGTTTTTTACTAATTTCTGATCCCATATTTCTACTATAAATATAACACAAAACAAAACCGAAACAGAATGAAACCAAAACAGAACAAAAATGCATTGTATCAATTTTTCTATTTACTTGAAATGTATATTCGTGGTCTAACATTATCTCTTCTTCAGGGGTGAACAACTTCAAACCTTCAGCCAACCATTTTCCCCAGTTTGCCTGAGAAAGTTCTAGGGATAGACAACTTGAAACAAAAACAAAATAAATCAAAACAAGAACACATTGTTTTTTGAATTTGTCACCCATTCTCTTGCCTTCCCTCAGGGGCGAGCAATTTCACTTACCCCCAAACTTCAGGCGTTCCCTGAACAGGCCACCAATTTCTGCAGTCTGGCTGGGCACAAATCAGGAGCCACTCAAGCAGGAACAAACGTTATTTTTCAAACTCCCCAATTGCCATCCAAGCGGCCCTTCTGGGCACACCACACACAAACCAGAACTCCGTCCACCAGAACTTCACCAACCAACTGGAACTCCCCAGGAATCCCTGCAAGAACTCCAATGTAGCAGGTGCCCAAGGTGGATAGCAGGGTTCTATATACAATTGAATACACAACCTGTTTCAATCCAGCATCATCTTAATGGCTCGCCTCTCAACCATTATTTCTGGCAAAATGCCAGGGGCCATTCCAACTCGGCTGTGACTCTCAACAGGAGGAGTCTCCCTTCTAGTTGGGGAAGTCCCCTTGACCCTGGGTGTGGTGGGAGCTCCCCCCCACATTCAGGTTGGAGGGTTCTTCCCCCTAGAGGAGAGAGTCACCTCAACCCTGAGTGCTATGGTATAAAAGCTACTACCCAACACCCAGGATTGAGAGGTCTCCCCCATAGAGGGGGAACTCCCCTTGAACCTGGGTGTGGTGGGAGCTCTCCTCAACACCCAGGTTGGACGGTTCTCCCCCCCCCCAAGTGGGAGGGAGATTCCTTGACATTGGGTGCGATGGTATACAAACTCTCCCCAACACCCAGGTTGTCAGGGTGTCCCCCTCTAGAGGGGCTAGTCCCATCGACCCAGAGGTGTGATGGTATAGGAGCTCCCCCCAACAAGAAGGTTGGAGGGGGCTCCTTTGTAGAGATGGGAGATGCCTCCACCCTGAATGCAGTGGGAGCTCCCCCTGACACCCAGTTTGTGGAGTCTTCCCCCTAGAGGGGTGAGTCATCTCAACCCTGGGTGTGATGGTATAGGAGCTCCCCCTGACACCCAGGTGGGAGGGGTCTCCCCACTAGAAATGGCAGTCGCCAGAACCCTGGGTGATGTGGGAACTCCCAAGACATCCACGTTGGAAGGGTTTCCAACTAGATGTGAGAGTCCCATCGACCCTGGGTGCAATGGTACAGGAGCTCCCCTGACACCCATTTGGAGGGTCTCCCTTCTAGAGGGGGTAGTCCCCATGAACCTGGGTGCAGTGGAAGCTTTCCCTGATACCCAGGTTGGAAGGGTCCCCCCCCTTTTGGGAGGGAGTCCCCGTGACTCAGGGAGCGATGGTATATGAGCTTCCCCAGACACCCTGATTGGAGGGATCTTTGCCATAGAGGGGGAAGTCCCTTTGACCCTGGGTGCGGTGGGATCTCCCCCAATACCCAGGTTGGAGCGGTCACCCCCCAGAGTGGGCAGTGTCCTTGTTCCTGAGTATCGTGGGATCTCCCACTGACACCCTGGTTGGAGGGGTCTGTCCCCTAGAGGGAAGAGTCCCCTCGACCCTGGGTGCGATGGTAAAGGAGCTTCCCCCAAAACCCAGGTTGGAAGGTTTTCCTTCCCAGACAGGGCAGTACCCTCCACTCTGGGTGCGGTGGGAGCTCCCCCTAACACCCAGGTTGGAGGGGTCTTCACCATTGCAGGGGAAAGTCCCCTGGACACCTGGTGCGATGGTATACAAGCATCCCCCAACACCCAGGTTGGAGGGTTCTTCCCCCTAGAGGGGGCAGTTTTCTCAACCCTGGGTGAGATAGGAACTTTTTCTGACACCCAGGGTGGAGAGTTCTCCCCCCTTGAGGGTACAGACCTTGGACCCTGGGGTGGTGGGAACTCCTCCAGACACCCAGGTGGAGGGGTCTCCCTAATAGAAGGGGAAGCCCCCTCGACCCTGGGTGTGGTGGGAGCTTCCCCAGACACCCAGGTTAGAGGATTGTCCCCCACAGAGAGGGGAGTCTCCTCGACCCTGGGTGTGTTATCTTTGCTCCCCACGACAACAAGGTTGGAGGGGTCTCCTCCGAAGAGGCAGCATTCTTAACCCTGGGTGCAGTGAAAGTTTCCCTCAACACTCAAGTTGGAGGGGTCTCTCCCCTAGAGGTGCAGTCCTCTCGACCCTGGGTGCTGTGGGACCTCCCCCGGAAACCCAGCTTAAAGGGGTCTACCCCCTAGGTTGGGCAGTCCTCCCAACTGTGGGTGCGGTGGGATCTCGTCCCAACTCCCAGGTTGGAGGGCTCTCCCTCCTAGAGGGGGAAGTCGCATCACGCTTGGTTCCATGGTATACGAGCTCCCCCCAACACCCAGGTTTGAGTGGTCTCCTCCATAGAGGGGGCAGTCCCTTAAACCCTGGGTGCAGTGGGATCTACCCAGATACCCAGGTTAGAGGATTCTCCCCCATAGAGGGGGGAGTCCCCTCACCTTGGGGGCAGTGGGAGCTTTCCCCAACATCCAGGTTGGAGGTGTCTCACCTCGGGGGGGGGGAAGTTTCCTCCACACTGGGTGTGATGGTACACAAAGTTCCCCCAACACCAAGGTTGGAGGGGTCTCCTCCCTAGAGGGGGCAGTCCCCTCCAACCTGGGTGTGTTGGGAGCTCTCCCCGACACTCAGATTGGAGGGGTCTCACCTCTAGGGGGGAAAGTTTCCTCCACCCTGGGTGCAATGGTATACGAGCTTCCCCCAACACCCAAGTTGGCAGGTGTTCCCTCTAGAGGGGGCAGTCCCCTCGACCCTGGTGTGATCGTATACAAGTTCCCCTGACACCCAGGTTGGAGGGTTTTCCCCATCAGAGACTGCATTCCCTCGACCCTGGGTGCAGGGGGAGCTCCCCCTGACACCAAAGTTGGAGGGGTCTTCCACTTGGAGGGGGAAGTCCCCTCAACACTAGGTGTGATGGTATATGAGCACCACTGGATACCCAGGATGGAGGGGTCTCCCCCCTAGAGATGCCAGTCCCTCAAGCCTGGGTGCAGTGGAAACTCTCCCCAACACCCAAGTTGGAGGGGTCACGCACATAGAGAAGGGAGTCCCCTCGACCCTGGGTGTCATAGTATAGGAGCTCTCCCCAACACCCAGGTTGGATAGGTCTTCTCCCTAGAGGGGGAAGTTTTCTCGCCCCTTGATACAGTGAAAGCTCACCACTGACATCCATTTTGGAGGGGTCTCCCCCCTAGAAGGGGAAGTCCCCTCAACCGTGGGTGGGGTTGGAGCTTCTCCCAATACCCAGGTTGGAGAGTCTCCCCCCTAGAGGGCGGAGTCCCCTCGACACTGGGTCCAATGGTACACTAGCTTCCCCTGACACCCAGAATGGAGGGATTTCCCCGCCAGATGGGGCAGTCCCCTTGACCCTGGGTGTGGTGGGAGTTCCTCACAAAACCCAGGTTGGAGGGGTTTCTCCCCTATAGGGGGGATTCCTCTTGACTCTGCAAGCGGTGGGACGTCCCCCGGCTCAGAGGTTGGAGGAGTCTCCCCCCTTGATGGGTGTGGTGAGAGCTCTCCCCGAATCCCAGATTGGAATGGTCTGCCCCCTAGAAGAAGAAACACCTGAACCCTGGGTGCGATGGTATTTGAGCTCCCCCCAACACCCAGGTTGAAGGGGTCTTCCCCCTAGAGAGGAGAGTCCCCTCGAACCTGGGTCGGTTGTTATTCATGCTCTCCCCGACCCCAAGTTTAGAGTGGTCTCCCCCACTAGCAGCAGCATTTCCCTTGACCAAGGGTTCAGTTGGAGTTCCCCCCAACACCTAGGTTTGAGGGGTCTCTACCCTAGAGGGGTTGTCCCCTTGACCTGGGTACGGGTACGGTGGGAGCTCCCCTCCACACCCAGGTTGAAGGGGTCTCCCTCCTAAAGGGAGGAATCTCCGCACCCCTTGGTGCTGTGGGAACTCCCCCTGAAACCAAGGTTAGAGGGGTCTCCACACTTAAGGGAGGAGTCTCCTCAACCCTGAATGCTATGGTAAATGAGCTGCCCCTTACACCAAGGTTAGAGAGGTCTACCTGCTAGAGGTAGAAGTCGCCTCGGCCCTAGGTTTGGCGGGATCTTTCCCCAATACCCATGTTAGAGGGATCTCCACCATACAGAGGGGGAATGCCCTCGCCCCTGGGTGCAATGGTATATGACTTCCCCTTGACACCCAGGATGGAGGGTTTCCCAACCAGAGTAGCGAGTCGCCTCGACCCTGGGTGCCATGGGAGTTCCTCTCCACACCCAGGTGGGAGGAGTCTCCCCCTTGGAGGGGGGAGTCCACTCGACACTGGGTGAAATGGTATATGACCTCCCACTGAAATCCAGGTTGGAGGGATCTTTTCCCTAAATGGGGCAGTCCCCTCGACCCTGGGTCTGGTGGGAACTCGCCCCAATACACAGGTTGGAAGAGTCTTCCCCCTAGAGGGGAGAGTCCCCTTGACACTGCGTGTGATGGTATAGTAGCTACGCCCAACAGGCAGGTTAGAGGGGTCTTCCCCCTAGAGGGGCAGTCCCCTCAATCCCTGGGTGCGGTGAGAGCTCCCCCCACACTCAGGTTAGAGGAGTCCCCCCCTCATAGAGAGGGGAATCCCCTCAACCCTGGGTGCAAAGTTATACATGCCCCCCACCCCAAGGTTGGAGCCGTCTCCCCGCTAAAGGAAGCATTACCCTTGACCATGGGAGCATTTGGAGTTTCCCCCGACATCCAGGTTGGAGGGATCTCTCCCCTAGAGGGGCAGTCCCACAACCCTGGGTACGGTGGGAGATTCCCCCCACACCCAGGTTGGAGGAGTTTCCCACCTTGTGGGGGGAAGTGACCTCACCCCTTGGTGAGGTTGAAGGTCTCCCCCACAACAAGTTGGAGGGGTCGCCCCACTGAGGGAGTATACCGCTGGACTCTGGGTCGATGATATCCGAGCTTCCCCCGACACCCATGTTCGAGGTCTCTCCACGCTAAAGGAGGCATTCCCCTCGATCCTGGGTGTGGTGGGAGCTCCCCCCCCCCCACGACACCCAGTTTGAAGGGGTCTCCCCCCTTGAGGGAGCAGTCGCCTGGACCCTGGGTGCAATGGTATATGAATTCCTACCCTACACCGAGGTTAGAGAGTTCTACCCTCTAGAGGGGGGAGTTGCCTCGACCCTGAGTGCTATGTTATATGAGCTCCTACCCAACAACCAGGTTTGAGAGGTCTCGGGGTAGTCCCCTCAACCCTAGGTGCAGTGGGATCTCCCCCCAATACCTAGGTTGGAGTGGTCTGCCCCCTAGAGGGATGAGTCCCTCGACCCTGGATGTGTTGTATAGGAGCTTACACCGACACCCAGGTTTGATGGTTTCCCTCTCCCTCAAAGGGTGCTATCCCCTGGACCCTGGATGCAGTGAAAGCATTCCCTGACACCTAGGTTGGAGTGGTCTCCCCCTTGGATGGGGAAGTCGCCTCAAGCCTGGGTACGATGGTATACAAGCTACTACCCGACAGCCACGTTAGAGAGGTCTACCCCCTAGAAGTGGGAGTCGCCTTGACCCTGAGTATGATCGTATACAAAGTCCTACCCGACACTCAGGTTTGAGAGGTCTCCTCCTAGAGGGGGAAGTCCCGACGACCCTGGTGTTGTGGGATTACCTTCAATACCGGTGTTGGAGTAGTCTCCTCTATAGAGGGGGGGATTCTTCTCAACCCTGGGTGTGGTTGGATCTCTTCTTGACACTCAGGTTGGAGGGGACTGCCCTCTAGAGGGAGGAGTCACCTCGACCCTGGGTGCGATGGTATACGAGCTCCCCCCGCAGAGGTGGAGTCTCCTCAACCCTGGGTGCGGTGGGAGATACTCCCCCGACACCCAGGTTGGAAAGGTTCTCCCTCCTAGAGGTGAGAGTCCCATTGACGCTGTGTGCCATAGTATAGCAGCTCCCCCTGACACCCAGGATAAAGGGGTCCCCACCTACAGGGGGCGGCACCTCTACCCTGGGTGCAGTTGGAGATCCCAAGACACCCAGGTTGGAAGGATGTCCTAGAGGGGGAATTCCTCTCGAAACTGGGTGCAGAGGGAGCTCCCTCCAAAACTTAGGTTGGAGGGGTTCCCCCCTAAATGGGAGGCTTGTAGATCCAGGAATACCCTAGGTGCCATGGTATTCAAGTTCCTCCCGACACTCAGTTTGGAGGGTTCTCCCCCTTAGAGGGAGCAGTCGCTTCGACCATGTGTGTGGTGGGAGCGACCATTGACATCCAAGTGGGAGGGGTCTTCCCCCTAGAAGGGGGATTCCCTTCAACACTTGGTGTGATGGTATATGAGCTCCCCCACACACACCCAGGTAGGAAGGGTCTCCCCTTTATAGGGGGCAGTCCACTTGACCCTGAGTGCGGTGGGAGCTCTATCTGACACCAAGGTTGGAGGATTCTCTCCACTAGAGCATTCTCTCCACTAGAGTCCCCTCGACCCTGGGTGCGATGGTATAGGAGTTCCTTCCGACGCCCAGGGAAGACCCCTCCAACCTGGGTGTTGGGGAGAGCTACTATACCATCGCACCCAGTGTCGAGGGGACTCTCCCATCTAGGGGGAAGACCCTAGAGGGGTCAGTTCCCTCTACTCTGGGTGCCATAGGAGTTCTTCTGACACCCAGGTGGGAGAGGGCTCTTCCCTAGGGGAGTCCACTCGAACCTGGGTGCGTTGGTGTATGAGATCCCCAGGACACCCAGGTTGAAGGGGTCTCTCACCCAAGGGGGTAGTCCCCTTGACTCTGGGTGCGCTGGTATAAGAGCTCTCCCCAACACCCAGGTTGGAGGGGTTTCTCCATTGAGGGGGGCATCCTCTTGACCCTGGGTGCACTTCGAGCTTCGCCTGACACTCAGGTTGGAGGGTGTCCCCCCTAAAGCGGGGAGTTTCCTGACACTGGTTGCAAGTGTATATGAGCTTCCCCCGACATCCAGGTTGGAGGAGTCTCCCCCTTGGAGGGGGGAGTCCACTGGACACTGTGTGCCATGGCATATGACCTCCCCCCGAAACCCAGGTTGGAGGGGTATTTTCCCTAGAGGGAGCAGTCCCCTCGACCCTAGGTGTGGTGGGAACTCGCCTGATACCCAGGTTGGGAGAGTCTCCCCCCTAGAGGGGAGAGTCCCCTTGACACTGCGTGTGATGGTATAGTAGCTCCCCCCAACAGGCATGTTGGAGGGGTCTTCCCCCTAGAAGGGGCAGTCCCCCCAATCCCTGGGTGTGGTGAGAGCTCCCCCCACACTCAGGTTAGAGGAGTCTCGCCAATAGAGAGGGGAGTCCCCTTGACCCTAGGTGCAAAGTTATACATTCCCCCCCACCCGAAGGTTAGAGCGGTCTCCTCCCTAGAGGAAGCATTCCCCTTGACCATGGGTGCGGTTGGAGTTTCCCCCCACATCCAGGTTGGAGGGGTCTCTCCCCTAGAGGGGCAGTCCCCACAACACTGGGTGCAGTGGGAGATCCCCCCGACACTCAGGTTGGAGGAGTCTCCCACCTAGCGGGGAGGGGGGGTCACCTCGCCACTCGGTGCGGCTGGAGGTCCCCCCACAATATGTTGGAAATGTCTCCCCACTGAGGGGGGGATACTCTTGGACCCGGGTCGATGATATCCGAGCTTCCCCGACACCCATATTCGAGGTCTCTTCCCTCTAATGGAGGCAGTCCCCTCTACCCTGGGTGTGGTGAGAGCTCCCCACGACACCCAGTTTGAAGGGGTCTCCCCCCTTGAGGGAGAAGTCCCCTCAACCCTGGGTGTGATGGTATATGAACTCCTCCCCAACTCGTAGGTTAAAGAGTTGTACCCCCTAGAGGGGGGAGTTGCCTCAACCCTGAGTACGACGTTATATGAGCTCCTACCGGACACCCAGATTTGAGAGGCCTCTACCCTTTAGCGGGTTTTTCCCTCGACCCTGGGTGCAGTGGAATCTCCCCCCAATACAAAGGTTGGAGTGGTCTGCCCCCTAGAGGGATGTGTCCCTCGACCCTGGATGTGATGTATAGGAACTTACCCCGACACCCAGGTTTGATGGTTTCTCCCCCCTCAGAGGATGCTGTCCCCTGGACCCTGGATGCGATGAGAGCTTTCCCTGACACCTAGGTTGGAAGGGTCTCCCCCTTGGCTGCAGAAGTCGCCTCGACCCTGAGTATGATGGTATAGGAGCTCCTACCCGACAGCCAGGTTGGAGAATTGTATCCCCTAGAGGTGGGAGTCGCCTTGACCCTGGGTGCGATCGTATACAAAGTACTATCCGACACTCAGGTTTGAGAGGTCTCCTCCTAGAGGGGGAAGTTCCCACCACCCTCGTGTGGTGGGATTACCTCCAATACCCATGTTGGAGTAGTCTCCCCTAAGAGGGGGAAAGTCCCCTCAATCCTGGGTGTGGTTGAATCTTTTCCTGATACCCAGGTTGGAGGGGTCTGCCCCCTAGAGGGAGGAGTCCCCTTGACCCTGGGTGCGATGCTATATGAGCTCCCCCAGACACCCAGGTTAAAGAGGTCTCCCCCTGCAGATGGGGAGTCCCCTAAACCCTGGTTGCATTGGGAGCTACTCCCTTCCCGACACCCAGATTGGAAAGGGTCTCCCTCCTAGAGGTGAGAGTACCATTGACCTTGGGTGCAATGGTATAGCAGCTACCCCTGACACCCAGGATGGAGGAGTCCCCACAAAGGGGGAAGGCCCCTGTACCCTGGGTGCGGTTGGAGCTCCACACAACACCCAGGATGGAAGGGTCTCCTAGAATGGGAAGTCCTCTCGAACCTGGGTTCAGAGGGAGCTCCCTCCGACACCTAGATTGGAGGGGTTCCCCCTAGATAGAAAGATTGTATACCCAGGTATACCCTAGGTGCGATGGTATACGAGCTCTTCCGGACAACCTGTTTGGAGGGTTCTCCCCCCTAGAGGGGGCAGTCCCTTCGACCAGTGGGAGCGACCCTCAACATCCAGGTGGGAGGGGTCTCCCCTTTAGAAGAGGAATTCCCTTGGACCCTTGGTGCGATGGTATACGCCCTTCCCCGCATACCCAGGTTGGAAGGGTCTCCCCTTTATAAGGGGAAGTCCACTTGACCCTGAGTGTGGTGGGAACTCCATCTGACACCAAGGTTGGAGGATTCTCTCCACTAGAGCATTCTCTCTACTAGAGTCCCCTCGACCCTGGGTGCGATGGTATAGGAGTTCCTTCCGACGCCCAGGGAAGACCCCTCCAACCTGGGTGTTGGGGAGAGCTACTATACCATCGCACCCAGTGTCGAGGGGACTCTCCCATCTAGGGGGAAGACCCTAGAGGGGTCAGTTCCCTCTACTCTGGGTACCGTGGGAGTTCCTCTGACACCCAGGTGGGAGAGGGCTCTTCCCTAGAGGGGAGTCCACTTGAACCTGGGTGCGTTGGTGTATGAGCTCCCCATGACACCCAGGTTCGAGGGGTCTCTCGCCCAAGGGGGTAGTCCCCTTGACTCTGGGTGCGCTGGTATAAGAGCTCCCCCCAACACCCAGGTTGGAGGGGTTCCTCCATTGAAGTGGGCATCCTCTTGACCCTGGATGTGGTTGGAGCTTCGCCTGACACTCAGGTTGGAGGTTCTCCTCCCTAAAGGGGGGAGTTTACTGACACTGGTTGCAAGGGTATATGAGCTTCCCCGAACAACCAGGTTGGAAGGGTCTCCCCACTAGAGAGGGAAGTCTCTTGGACCTTGTGTGCCGTGGGATCTCCTCCCAACACTTAGGTTGGAAGGGTCTTCCCCCTAGAAGCGGGCGTCCCTTCGACCCTGGGTGCTTTGCTAGCTCCCCCCAACACCCAGGTTGGAAGAGTCCCCTCCACCAAGGGTGCTGTGGGAGCTCCCCTCCACACCTATGTTGAAGGGTTCTCCCCGCTCAAGGGGAGAGTCCCCTCAACCCTGCCTTCAATGGTATATGAGCTCCCCCTGACATTCAGGTTGGAGGGTTCACCCCCCTAGAGAAGGCAGTCCCCTCAACACTGGGTGTGACATCCAGGTTGGAGTGGTCTCCCCCTTGACGAAGGAGCCCCCTTGACCCTGGGTGCTGTGGTAGCTCCCCCCATACCAAAGTTGGAGGGGTCTCCCCCCTAGAGGGGGGAGTCCCCTCAACCCTGTGTGTAGTGGGAGCTCTCCCCTACCCCTAGGTTGGAGGGGTCTCTCCCCTAGAGAGGGGGAGTCCCCATGATGCTGGGTGCGGTGGGACCTCCCCTTGAAACCCAGGTTGAACGGGTCTCCCCCTTAGAGGGGGGAGTCCCCTCAACCCTCAGTGTGGTGGGAATTCCCCCCTGACACCCAGTTGGAGTGATCTATCCTAGAAGGAAACGTCTCATCACTGTAGGTGCAGTGGAGCTCCCACCGACACCCAGGTTGGTGGTGTCTCCCCTCTAGAGGAGGGAGTCCTTTCAACCCTGGGTGCAATGGTATACGAGCTGCACCCAACACTCAGTTTGGAGGGGTTTCCCCTTTAGAGGGGGAAGTCTGCTCCACTCTGGATACAGAGGGAGCTCCCCGCTATACCCCAGTTAGATGGGTCTTTCCCTAGAAAGGGGGATGGTAAACCCAGGTATACCCTGGCTACGATGGTATACAAACTCCCGAAGACACCCATGTTGGAGGGTTCTCCCTCAAGAGAGGGGGAAGTCCCTTCAACCAAGGGTGCGGTGGGAGCTCCCCCCTGACACCCAGGTGGGAAGGGTCTCCCCCCTACAGGGGGGAAGTCCTCTTGACCTGGGTGCGATGTTATAGGAGCTCCACCCAACATCCAGATTAGAGGGGTCTCCCCTTTAGAGGGGGCAGTCTGCTCTACCCTGGGTATGGAGGAAGCTCCCTGGACACCCAGCATGAAGGGGTCTCTTCTCTAGGAGGGGGGGAGTCCCCTTTAGCGAGGGCACGGTGGCATACGAGCTCCCCAGAAACCCAGGATAAATGGGCCTCCCCCCTTCAGAGGGGGGGAGTCCCCTCGTCCAAAAGTGTGGTGGCATACTAGCTTCCCCCGTCACCATGGTTAGGCGGGCTAATCCCCTTCAGAGGGAAGGATTCCCCTAGATCTAGGGCGCGGTGGCATAGGAGCTATAACTGATACCATGGTTAGACGGGTTTCACTCCCTCAGATGTGGGGGAGTCCCCTCAACCGAGAGTGCTGTGTCTTTCGACCTTCCCCCGAAATCCAGGCTAGATTGGCCTCCCCCTTTCAGAGGAAGGGAGTCCCCTCAACCAAGAGCGCAGAGGCATACGAGCTGCCCCCGACACCTAGGTTAGACGGGCCTACCCCTCTCAGAGGGGGGAAGTCCCCTTGAGCGAGGGCGAGGTGGCATACGAGCTTCCCCGACACCCAGGTTAGACCGGACTCTTCTCAGAGTGAGAGAGTCCCCTTGAATCAGGGGGTGGTGACATATGAGCCCCCCACGCCCCCGGACAGCCAAGTTAGACAGGCCTCTCACGCTGGGGTGGGGGGAGTCTCCTCGACAGAGGGTGATGTGGTATACAAGCTCCAGCCGACACCCAGATTAGACGGGCCTCCCCACCTCACAGTGGGGGAGTCCTCTCCACCTAGGGTGTGGTGGCATACGAGCTCCCCCAGACACCCAGGTTAGACGGGCCTATTTTTCTAAGAGGGGGTAGTCCCCTTGAGTGAGGGCACAGTGGCATACGAGTTCCCCCAACACTCAGGTTAAACGGGAATCCCTCCTTCACTGTGGGGTATTGCCTGGACCTATGGCGCTGTGGCATACAAGCTCCCCCATACCATGGTTAGAAAGCCTTCCCCCCCTCAGAGGGGGGAAGTCCCCTCGCCCGAGGGCATGGTGTCATAGGAGCCTTCCCCCACACACACATAGGTTAGATGAGCCTTCCCCCATCATGGAGAGGGAGTCCCCTCTACCAAGGGCGCTGTAGCATATGAGAACCCCCATACCATGGTTAGACGGCCCTCTCCCCCTCAGAGTGGGGGAATCCCCTCAACCCAGGGCATAGTGGCATAGAATCTCCCCCTAACTCCCAGGTTAGAAGGGTCTTGACCCTTCAGAGAGAGGGAGTCCCCTGACCGAAGGGCGGTGGCATAAGAGCTCCCCCTGATACCCAGGTTAGACGGGCCTGCCCGCTTCTGAGGGGAGGAGTCCCCTCGACAGAGAGCATGGAGGCATACGAGCTGCCCCTGAGACCATGGTAAGATGGACCTCCTCTTCTCAGAGGGGGGAGTCCCCTTTTCCAGTGCGCAGTGGGCATATGAGCTCCCCTCAACACCCAGGTTAGACGGGCCTGCCCCCATGGGGGGGGAGTCACATCAAACAAGGGCAGGGTGACATAAGTGCTTCCCCCATCACCATGGTTAGACCTGCCTCCCCCCTCAGAGGGGGAGAGTCCCCTCAATCAAAGGCACGGTGGCATAGGAGGTCCCCTTGACACTTAGGTTAGCCGGGCCTCCCCCCCTCAGAGTAGGGGTGTCCCCTCGAATGAGGGCATGGCGTCATACTAAGTCCCACCGAAACCCAGGTTAGACGGGTCTGCCACTCTCAGAGGAGGGGAGTCTCCTCGACCAAGGATGCGGTGCATTCGAGCTCCCCACCACACCCAGGTTAAACAGGCCTGACCCCTCAGAGGCAGTGAATCCCCTCAACCAAGGACACAGTGGTATACAAGCTCCCCTGGACACCATGGATAGATGGGTCTCACCCACTCAGATTGGGTGAGTCCCCTGGACGGAGGGCGCAGTGGCATACAAGCTCCTCCCCAACTCCCAGGTTAGACAGGCCAACCCACTCTAAGGGAGGGAGTCCCCTCAAACGAGGACATGGTGGCACAGGAGCTACCCCTGACACCGTGGTTAGGCGAGACTCCCTTCCTCAGAGGGGGAGAGTCCCCTCTACTGAGGGCGAGTTGGCATAGGAGCGCCCACAGACACCCTGGTTAGATGGACCTCCCCGCCTCAGAGGGAAGAAGTCCCCTCAACTGAAGATGCGGTGGCATACGAGCTCACCCTGACACCCTGGTTAGACCAGCCTGCCCCCCTCAGAGGGGAGGAGTCCCCTTGACCAAGGGCACGGTGGCATACAAGCTCCCCCAACACCCTGGTTAGATGGGACTGCGCCCTTCAGAGAGGGGAGTCCCCTCGAACAAGGGCGGGAGGCATAGAAGCTCCCACCCCCACACCCAGGTTAGATGGGCCTTTCTGCTTCAGAGGGGGAGAGTCCCATGGACCGAAGGCATGGTGGCATTCGAGCTTCCCGCCACACTCAGGTTAGATGGGCCTTCCTCCTCAGAGGTGGGGAGTCCCCTCATTGGAGAGTGGTTGGCAAATGAGCTCTCCCACAAACGCAAAGGTTAGACAGGCCTCCCCTTCTCATAGTGGGGAGTTCCCTGGACCAATGGTGCAGTGGCATACAAGTCCCCCCAACACCCAGGTTAGATGGGCCTCCTCCTTTCAGAGGAAGGTAGTCCCCTTAACCGAGGGGGTAGTGGCATATGAGCTACCCCCAACACCCTGGTTAGATGGGACTGCCCCCCTCAGAGGTGGGGAGTCCTCTCCATGAAAGTTGGGTGGTCAATGAGCTCCCCCAACAACCAGTTTAGACAGGCCTCCGCCCCCTGAGTGGGGGGCTCCCTGGACCAAGGGTGCAGTGGCATACAAGGTCACCCCCCCCAGCAACCCAGGTTAGGCGGGCCTCCCCACTCAGAGGGGGGTAGTCCCCTTGACTGAGCTTGAGGGACATAGGAGCTTCCCCAGATACCATAGTTAGATGGGCCTGACCCCCTCAGAGGGGGGTATCCCTTCAACCGAGGGCGCAATGGCATATGAGTTTCCCCCTACACAACGGTTATGTTGTAGGAACAAAGGAGGCAAGGCACCAAAGATAGCAGGAAACAGTTTTATTTGGCTGCAGCCAGGTTCAGAGGGCACAGCTTTTGCTGTAAACAATTAATCCCCCTAAACCTCGAGTTCAGGAAGTTTCAGAGTTTTATACCCAGCATGTAAGGGGAGGGGCTCAGAAGTTCACAATCTGCAAAAGTTCACATGAAAGCAGCTTTTTCTTTCACTGTTCTGAGCAAATTAATTCTTCAAAGACAACACCTGAGAAGGGGAGAGGTTCTTCTCCCCTTTCTTTCCTCCCCCTGCCAGTTGTTACCATGGAGCCCAATTATAACTTATCTTTAAAATGTAGACATCTCTGTGAAGCCCAGCTCAAGGCCAGAGGACTTGTGTGCATTTTCTTCAAAGTACTATACTGGATATGCTTGTGAAAAACTAGTAAGGGGGTGTCCAGCACCTGGAGTGCTGGTATCTTCTCAGCCAGTGGCCAATAAACAGGGCAACATAAAAATAGGAAGTTTATTTATACTGACTCTTACTCAGAGATTCTTTTGCTGACAATCCTAAAATCAGCCATGGTGAAGTGGGCTTTTCTGTGGAAAAAGGGGTACCACTTAAATTTCCCCCTTTAATGATGCTCCCCATAATTTATTCCTTTACATTTAAGAGCATCATTACCATTATCTTGGCTTAAAGCCTTATATAATTCCAGAACCTTAGTTGTTGTCATCCTTTCAACAGCAGCTTCCTTAGTGGACCCAACAGTTTTAATGCACAGTGGAGCCAAACATGGGAGCAATGAACAGGTTAACAGCAGAACACCCATTACACCAGTTAAGCTTTTAAATCTACCAAGATTAAAAACCATCTCCCAAAAGCATGTTTTGGACCCTAACTTTAATGCCCTTCTATATACGAACTAGGACATGTGCTAGTTCTCTTGTGGTGTTGGCTATATTCTTAACTGTTTGTCTATTGTCATCTACTTGAATGCAACATTCTGAGCTTTTGAACTCTCTCTCTCTATTTTTTTTTTTTTTTTTTTTTTTTTGCTCAGCCAGTAGGTAATCTAATGCCAAGTGGTTTTGATAGTTAGCCACTCACATCTGGTCTGTTGTGTGGCCAGGAGGTCAAAGGATGTGGCAGTTTGATTAATAATAATTTCTAGTACAGCTTGTAAGTGAATAATTCTGTTTAACATGTAAATAGGAGTTCTATAACTCCAACTGCCATTTTGTGCTCAGGTAGTGGGAGCAAAAGTGGCAATAATTTTTCTGGGGTGGCCAGTGACCTTTATCCCAAGATTGGTGACCTCCTAAATCAAGTTTCTTTCCAATGGGCCTCTTTTTCCTTTCCAAACAGTGATCCATCTATAGCATTCCTCTGGTGGGACAAATCGTAAATATATGTTTTACCACCTCTTAATTATAATGGATTGTCTTGACACATGATTCACATGATCTTCATGTAACCCATTGGTTGGAATAGGAGTAGGGTAGAATCCTTTATGGTCATCAAAGGAAGCCAAAGTAAATAATAGACTAAAATTTTGGTTAGCATAGGATAAACAGTATAAATTAACAAAGCCAAACTAATAACACCAAACAAATCCTAGAAAACTTATATAAGCAAGATAAAAAGTATAAGTGAAATTTTGTTACCTAGAGTCCAGTCAGTTGGAGTTAATGTTATCAAACCAGTAGCAAAAACCAAACAGAGAACTGTGTACATATCTAGAAGCAAGGGATAGCAATGCATTACAGTATAGGAACTATCTTAGAGATTGAAAGAGTTCATTAGTCCTGGTGGGAAGTTTATCTTTCACGTGCATTGATCAGCCAGTCCCTCCTGTGTGGCTGAAACAGGGTCGTAGTCTCCTCAAGCTTCGGCCGTGCGTAGACCAGTCAGCTTCCGGAGTGACTGGAGCAGGGCTGTTGTCCTTCTGACCCTCAAGCTTCTTTGGTGCTCCTTTTTCTTTGGGGTGGTCAGCTTCAAGGGCATAGCAGCATCTGGAGAGCACTCCCAGTCCGTAGCTGCAGGAATGAGTCTGGTGTATTTAATCCAGGGACCTATCTCTGCAAACTTTACTGCAGTTGGGGTGGATAAAATAACAGTGAAAGGGTCTTCCAAAGAAGTTCAGGGGTTGAATATTTCATTCTTTTACCCAGACTCAATTTCCAGGCTTGAAGGAGCGTGCACTTGGGTCAAACTTTCTGGCAATCTTTCTCTAACCCATTGGTTGAGAACCTGTAATATTTTCCCTAAGACCTGAAGCTGTTGTCTCAGGGTTAATTTTCTTACCTCTCTTAAGTCTCCCTGTAGTCCCCTAATAAGAGGGAGGCCTCCAATATATTATCTCAAAATAAAAAAGAATCCAGTCTTCCTAATGGGAGTGGATCTAATCCTGAGCAGTGTAATAGGGAGAAATTCATCACAATGTAAGTGAGTCTCCTGACACAGCTTACCCATTTGAGCCTTAAAGTCCTGTTCATCCTTTGAACTTTACCAGAACTCTGCAGCCTATAGGCAGTATGTAATTTTCATCTGATATTTAAACTCTTGGTAATCGTATCACTTCTGTGCAAAAGCTGGCCCATTGTCTGAGCCAATAATTATTGGGACACAAAATCTGGGAATCATTTCCCAGAGAAACATTCTAGTATTTCCCTAGCCTTTTTAGTGCAGGTAGGAAAGGCTCCACCCAGTCAGAGTATGAACACACAAAAAACAAAAGTTACTTATAGCCCTGTGAGCATAGTAGTTCATTGACGTTTACTTCCAAGTCTTCAAAAGGTGCTCCTCCTATAGTTTGGATTCCTGGTGGAAGCTTTGGCCCCTGACAAGAAAAAGTTGTGAGAACAAATCTCACATTGTTTGCAGGTCATCCAGGTGTTGCTTGTGGGCCAGGGGACATAGAAATGTCGATTCAGAACTGAAACAAGTGCTGTATGTCCAACATTTTATCCTGCGAAAATGTCTGATAAAGGCTGGGGTTAGAATCTCCAGGATGGCTATGCTGGCCATCAGAAAATCTCCACCATCCACCTGGGAGGAAATTTTTTTGTTCAGTCTTATATCACTTACTTTCATGTTGAGAGTATGTTGGCTCCCATTCTATTAGCTAGTAGGCCAGGCAAAAGGGCAGCATTTAAACCTAGAACTGGGATTTTCTTCCCATTTCTTGCAGACAGCTAACTTGGCCTCTCTGTCAGCTCTCTGGTTGCCTGGAGAAACCACAGTGTTTCCCTTTTGATGACCTTGGCAATATATAATCACAACCTTCCTGGGAGCCCACAGTGCATCCAAAAGTTTAAGAATTCCTTGCCCATCCATCATGCCCCTTTTTTCTCCTGAGTTAATTAGCCTACATAAGGCCCTATGAACATGAAGGATAGCAAACACATATTTTGAGTCTATGTAAATGGATACAGTCTCCTGCTGTCAACTGAGATGCTCAAGTCAAAGCAATAAGTTTTACTTATTGTGCTGAAGTTCCCTGAGGCAGAGGTTCTGCCTCAACAGTAGAGTCCAGAGTGATCATTGCATATCCAGCAAAACATACCTCAACTTTTATAAAACTGCTTTCACCTGTGAAGTGCTCTGTATCAGCATCCTTGAGAGGCTGGTCTGTTAGGTCTGGTGTGTTGGAGAACACATCATTCATGACCTCAACACATTTTTTATCAGGTTTTCCAGGTCCAATGGACAGCCAAGTTGCTGGGTTTAGAGTTCTGATGACCTGGATACGTGGGTTTTCACATAACATACCCTGATATTTGACCATTCTTTCATTAGTCAACCAATTGTGTTTATATTCTAACAATGTCAAAATTGAATGATGAACTCTGACAAATAGTTCTTGTCCCATGGCCAATTTATCAGCTTCCAACATCAGAAGAGTTATGGCTGCAAGGACCCATAAATAAGGTGGCCATTCCTGGGCTACAGAGTCCAGCTGATTGGACAAATAGGCCATTTGACGGTGCCATGTCCCAGCATCTGAGTCAAAACTTCCTTAGCCACTCCAGACCAATCATGGACATAAAGAAAAAAAGGCTTTGTGAGGTCAGGGAGCCCTAATCCAGGTGCACTGGTGAGTGATTGTTTAATGTCCTCAAAGGCCTTTTGCTTAGTTGACCCCCATATTAGAGGATCTCGTTCTCCTCCCTTTGTGGCTTCATAGAGAGGTTTTTGCCATGACTGAAAAGTTAGGGATCCATAATGGCTGAACCCAGTAGCCCTCAAGAATTCTCTAGTCTGATGGCAGGTTGAAGGGACTGGAATTGAGCAGATCTCCTGTTTCTTTTGAGGCTCAGTGGTTGTTCTGTTCTGTTGCTGAGTCAGATGGTAACCAAAGTATTTGACTTTTTTCTTGATAGATATGGACTTTTAAGGTAGAGTCCAGTGCTGTCCCAAGGATGGTGTACTCAAGCCCCTGGGAGAAACTGTCATTTAGGGAAGGGAGGCATACATAGAACCTCTGGCACTTTAAGATGCAGGAATTTTTTTTGTTATTTTCCAGTGCAGGATCTTGGCTGCTAGGATTCTCCAACTCTTAAATCTAATGTAAATGTTATCAGAGACTGATATCATTTGTGAAAAGGCAACCTATGTATGTCTCACCATGGGCCATCTGCCAAGGTTGGAGGGCAGCAGTGTGGTCCCCTGCAGGTCCCAGTGTGACAAACACATTGTGCTCCCCTAGGTTTTGCTCTTTGACTGTGTGGCTTTATCCGCCTGCCAGGCGAGAGCCTGCTCTAATTGTATATAGCAGCTGCCCCACTTGTTTTTTTGTTTAGTATGCCTGGGTGCATGGGGCTCTGTGGCCCTTCCTGCTGATGGCTCACAGCATGTGGCTTGGAGCCAGAATGGCTTGTCATTTTAGAGTGAGCACCCTATGGCCCACTATTGGCTGTTAACATGAACACATTCCTGGTTTATTTGGGGGCTTGCAGCAGCTGAGTCCTTCTGAGGCACTGGGTTCGGTGCATCAGATGCAGTTGTGTGTGTCTATGGGACCCCTGCCATATTTGTCAATCATCAACTTCCGAGCAAGTGGGAATCAACTGAAAGGAGGGGCTGGGGCCAAAGGCTTGAGGGAAAATATTCATTCTTTCTCTGTGCAAATCTTAGCTTTTGAGCATGGCAATGGGTACTTGTCTGCCGGGGGCCATTGGAGGCTTCCTCTATTGTCTGGCCACGCTTTTTCTTCCTTATAAACATTTGAACCATTGGCTTTGTACCAGTGAGACAGACCCCCTTTTGAGTGACCTCTGGGTTTGTAAGGAGATCCATCTTCCACTTTATCTTTTTGGTCTGCCTGTCTTTGAGTCTCTGTATCTTGATTGATGAAAACTGGTGGTGGTCACTTTAATCAGCTCACTGGCACACTTCTCATTAAAGTCCTCTAGGATTGTAATTTTTGGCAAATGGCTCTCTGAGCCTGTCCCACAAAGGCTGCATTGATTACCTGTTGCTTGCACCTGTGCATTTCTTCACTGACAAACTTGCACTGCAGCTGCAATGTTTGTATGGTTCCCTCTTCCCCAGGGTGCCTCTGGGCAGAGAGAGGGGTGGCAGTGGTGGTGGCCTGGACATTTAGCTCTGAGTCCAGCTGGGCACATCTCTTTTGATTTTTGCTGCCAGTTTTATAGGGCAGAGGGGCCTTAGGCAGATGTGGGGCTGAGAGAAATGTTCAGGGCTATGGAGAGTGTGAGAGGGAGATGCTGGAGCAGCAGGAGGCTTATCTCAGCTCTTTTTGTCTGCAGATGTACTCTGACTTAGGCTAGATCTCAGGGCTGGCTTCGAATCCTTCTAACTCTTGGGCACAGACAGTGTGTTTTATTCTCTGTTTTCTATTTTATTTTATTTTTTTAGACTTCTATGAGGGTTTCTTGACATCTCTTTATCTTTAGACCTTCTTCTTTGTTGGTGCCCCATCCTAGGTCTGGATAATGGGCTGTGTCAGATCAGTCATGGCCCAGGATTTCTCCATGTAGGAGGGAGTATGATTTTTCCAGCTTATGAGCAAAATGGCGGTGAAAGGCTGGCACACAAAACTTCCTTCTCCCCCTCAGGTGTTTCTCTCTGGTCAATATGGGCAGGTCCTTAGTCCCTTGCAGGGGCATCTGGAGAGTTTTCATCTGAGTTGTGGCTCTAGTCTTGGGACAAATCTCCCACTAATTTTGGGAGGTGAAAAAGTCTTTGGTCCTAGGAAGCCTTTGGATCTGAGGACATCACAGAGGAAGGAATAGCCAGTTTTGGGGGGGCCATTATTTGTTTCCTTTGAGGACAAAGGGACTAAGGGGACAGTCTGTTGTCCCAGTGGTCTTGGCAAAATTCAGATGAGTGGCACATAAGGTGGTGGGTCCTCTTCTGGCTCACGGGAAAACTGTTTCCTTTCCTGTCTTTCCTAGTCAGGTTTTCTGTTTAGCTGCTTTCCGCTGGGTCTTAGAGCCCACTATGCTCCTGGCTAACATCTACTTGGACTATCCATCTAGACAGGCTCTCAACCAAGGCGGCTATTTCTGTACTATCTCTTGACAGCAATCAATGTAAGAGAATTGGTTCAGGGTTTACAACAACAATCAAAAGGACCTCAGCAATGACTCTCTCATCTTAAAATCTTTCTGGTGGCCAGCCCATATCTTGGGTAAGCCACTCTAATTCACAGAGTATGCAATCTTTGTGGAGTGAGGTTCCTAAAGGTTTTTAACATACATTTCAGAAGGCTCAGTTTCCTTAGTGTGCCTCCCATGTTCCACCCTGCATTGGTGTTGCACACTTAGAACAAAACACACTTAAGATAAGATGTGCTTCGACCATCTCTGGCTGCTCCCCTTGTGGGGACTTAGGGCCCTCTTAGCCTTGCAGGTCGATATCAACCCCGATCTGGAGCTTTCACCTAGACTTTGATTGGTGAAATTCCACCGTAGACTTTTGAGGTGCCATGGAACCATGGATCAGGACTCTGCACTCGCTTTGGCCCTTGGGTTGGGTTGAAACCCTTCCCTTTGTCCATCTCATTCACACACAGACATGGCCAGGACAGAATTTCTATACCACCCAAATTCCAACAATTCCAAACCAAACAAAAAGGGAGTCACAGTTTCCCCTCTGTTCACTGACCCCGAAAAGAGACTACTTGGGCAACTCCCCAGGTCCATTTCAGCTGCAACCACTTTGGAGGGTACTCAGGACCCAACAAAGATTGATCATGCCTCTCTTCCACCCGCTTAGGCCTCAAAGGGGAAGTCAGGTGGGCTACAAAATCAAATGGATCCGGGTCCTATCTGCTCAGCTGGGCGGTGCTCCAAAACCCTAGCTCTGGTTCCTGATGCCTGTGGGTTCCAATGTGCTCCAGGGTGGCAGTCCCAGGGCTCTGGGTGAGTCCATCCTCCTTCAGGACAAGAGGGGCCTGGGCACACCAAAGGGACAGCTGTCCCCAATCTCCCCAGGGAAGCCGGTCCCTGGAGAGAAAAGTTGCAGAATAGCCTTCCTTACCTCCTCCCCGGTTAGACAGGGCTTTCCCTCACAGAGGGTGGAATCCCATCAACATAGGATGCATGGCAAATGAGCTCCCCCCAACACCCAGGTTATTGGGCCTCATTTCCTCAGAGGTGAGGAGACCCCTCAACCAAGGGCATGGTGGCATAAGAGCTCCCACCGACACTCAGGTTAGACGGGCCTCCCTCCCTCAGAGAGGGTGAGTTTCCTAGACTGATGGCATGGCATGCGAGCTCCCCCCAACACTCAGTTTAGACGACCTGCCCTCCTCAGAGGAAGGGAGTCTCCTTGACCGAGGTCGCAGTAGCATACTAGCTCCCCCCAACACCCTGGTTATACAGGACTGCCCCCCCCTCACAGGAGGAAAGTCCTCTCAACCTACAGTGCAGTGGAATAGGAGCTCCCCCCGACACATTTGTTAGACGGGACTGCCCAACTCAGAGGAGGAGAGTCCCCTCAAATGAGAATGAGGTGGCATTTGAACTCCCACTGACACTCACGTTAGACTGGCCTCCCCTCCTCAAATGGGGGGAGTACCCTAGACTGAGGGCGGGTGGCAAACGAGTACCCCCACACACCCAGGTTAGATGAACTTCCCCCTTCAGAGGGTGGTCTCCCCTGGACCAAGGACGCGGTGGCATACAAGCTCCCCCCAACACCATGGTTATAAGGGTCTTGCCCCCACAGAGGGGGGAATTTTAAACAACCGAGGTCGCAGTGGCATATGAGCTCCCCCTGACACCCAGGTAAGCCGAGGCTCCCCCCCTCAGAGGGGGGAGTCCTCTGGACAGAGGGCATGGTTGCATAAGAGCTCCCCCCCCTAACAACCAGGTAAGATGGTAAGATGGCCCTCCTCTTCTCAAGGGAGAGTCCCCTTGACCGAGGGCATGGTGGCATTTGAGTCCCTCCAACACCCAGGTTAGACGGGTCTCCCCCCCTCAGAGGAAGGGAGTCCCCTTCATTGAGGGCGTGGTGGCACATGAGCCACCCTCGATACCCTAGTTAGACAGGACTGCCCCCGTCAGAGGTGGGGAGTGCTCTCGACCAAAGTCAGGTGGCAAACGAGCTCCCCCTGACACCCAAGATAGATGGGCCTCCCCACTTCTGTGTGGGGGGTTACCTGGACCAAGGGCACAGTGGCATACAAGGTTCCCCCACAACCCAGGTTAGACTGGCCTCCCCACTCAGAGCAGGGTAGTCCCCTAGGCTGAGGGCTCGGAATATATGAACTCCCCCCAACACCATAGTTAGAGGGGCCTCACCCCTTAAGAGGGGGGGTGTCCCCTCTACCAAGGGTGCAGTGGAATATGAGCTAACCTGGACACTCAGGTTAGATGGGCCTGCTTCCCTTGGGGAGGGATTCCACTGGACCAAGAGCATGAGGCATAGAAGCTCCCCCTGACACCCAGGTTATATGGGGCTTTCCTCTCAGAGGGGGGAGTCCCCTACACCAAGGGCACATGGCATATGAGCTCTCCCTAATATGCAGGTTAGATGGGCCTCGCTTCCTCAGAGGAGGAGAGTCCCCTTGACTGAGGGCACGGTGGCATACGAGCTTCTTCCAACACCCAGGTTAGACGGGCCTCCTCCCCCAGAGGAAATGAATCCCCTCAACCTAGGGAGGGTGGCAAATTAGCACCCCCTGACACCCAGGTTAGACAAACCTCCCACCTTCAGAGCAGGGGAATACTCTGGACTGAGGGTGAGGTGGCATATGAGCTTCCTCTGACACCCAGGTTAGTCAGGCCTCCCTCACGCATCGAGGGGTGTCCCCTCGACCAAGGGCATGGTGTTATGCGAGCTCCCCTGGGACACCCAGGTTAGATGGGTTTTTCCCGTCCAGATGGGGGAGTTCCCTGGACTGAAGGCACAATGGCATAGAGCTCCCCCCGACATGCATGTTAGATGAGACTCTTCCCCCCAGAGGGGGTAGGTCCCTCAACCCAGGGCATGGTGGCATAGGAGCTCCCACTGACACCCGGGTGAGATGGGTTTTTCCGGTTCAGAGGGGGGAGTCCCCTGGACCAAAGGCACGGGGGCATAGAGCTCCCCCCGACATGCATGTTAGATGAGCCTCTCTCCCACCCAGAGGGGGTAGGTTCCTCAACCCAGGGCATGGTGGCATAGGAGCTCCAACTGACACCCAGGTGAGATGGGATCCCCCCCCCCAGAAGGGAGAATCCCCTCAACCTAAGACGGGTGGCATACGAGCTCCCCCCCACACCATGGTTAGATGGTCCTCCCCCCCTCAAAGGGGGGAGGACACCCGGGTTAGACGGGCTTGCTTCCATCAGAGAGGAAGTGGTTCCCTGGTGTTAAGGGCCACAGTCCAGTTAGGATGACGTATGTCATTTTTGCCAGAAGTAGTGGTTGAGAGGTGATGCCAGTGAGTTCTTGGGGACTTTCCATTCAGTTCCAGTTGAGCTCTTGTGGGGATTCCTGAAGAGTTCCCATTGGTTGGGGAATTACCGGAGGAGGGATTTCCAGTGTGTGGTTCCTGGAGGAGTGCTTGGCCATTGAAAGATTTCCCAGAGCGTGTGTGGAGTGTGCTGGTGGAATTCAGAAATAAAGTTTGTTCCTGCTTCAGTGGCTTGTGATTTGTGCCCAGCCAGACTGCGGCATTTGGCGGCCCATGCAGGGAACACCTGAAGCTCGGAGGTAAGTGAAACTGCTTGCCCCTGAGGGAAGGCGAGAGAATGGGTGACCATTTCAAAAAACAATGTGTTCTTGTTTTGATTTCTTTTGTTTTTGTTTCAAGCTGCCTATCCCTAGAATTTTCTCAGGCAAATTGGGAAAAATGGTTGGCTCAAGGTTTGAAGTTGTTCACTCCTGAGGAAGAGATAGAAATAGACCACAAATGCACATGTCAACAAAATAGGAAAGTTGATACAATGATTTTTTTTCTGTTTTTGTTTCATTCTGTTTCAGTTTTGTTTTGTGTTATCTTGTTGGATTGTGTTATCTTCATAATAGATAAGAAATTAGTAAAAAACAAACTGAAAGAGTGTTAAGTAAATTGTTAGAGGTCCAGACTATGGTAGAAAACATGTTAGATCAAGCAAAAGAGAAGGTTTCTTGAGCTAGTCAGACAGAGGAAGAAAATTTAAAGGAAGAAAGCTTAGAGGAGAAACAGCTATCATGGGGGAAGCTACAATAGGAGGCTGCTACTAACTCTGATTTATCACCAGAGGGCGTAATTCAACCAACAACTCTATCTATGGAGACAGCTGAGAGGCCCTCAACTCCCGTAGTTGATAGATGGGATCCTGAGACAGGACCTCAAAGATTAGCATGCCCTGTACTTTAGCAGGCAGGAGGACAGCGAATTCACTGTGCTTTAGATTTCAAAATAGTGAAGCAGTTAAAGAAGGCTGTAACAACCTATGGTCCTCAAGCATCCTTCACTGAAAGCATGATTGAATCCATTAACAACTTGGACATGACGCCAGCAGACTGGGCTGGCATGTGTAAATCTGTGCTAAATGGAGGGCAATATTTGTTATGGTAGGTTGCCAATGAGGAATTTTGCGCGGAGACAGCTAGGCAAAATGCAGCAGCTGGTTACCCTCAAAGAAATCTAGATCTGTTGTTAGGAAAAGGACCTTATGAGGGTCAATGGCAAAAAAATTGAATATGATCCTGCTATATATTCACAAATTGCTGCAGGTGCAGTTAGGGCATGGAAGACTTTATAAGGACATGGAGATCTACAAGGTCAATTATCTAAGGTAATAAAGGGAGCTAATAAACCTCACACTGAATTTGTAGATAGGCTTATTCAAACAGCTACCAGAGTTTTGGGGGATACAGAACAAGCAATGCCATTAATAAAACAACTGGCTTATGAGCAAGCAAATCGTTGGTGCAGAGAGGTCATTAGACCATGTAAACATTGAGATTTAAACACATATATTAAATTATGTAGAGACATTAATGAACAAGGGCAAGTCTTGGCAGCTACAGTACAACAGGCTTTAGATGCCAGGCTAAAAACCTACTAAAATTGTGAACAAACAGGTATTTTAAAAGGAATTGCCTCGTAGGAGGACAATTTAACAAAGCTAGGTATCAAAGGAATAGAATACCGGGTATTTGCCCATGATGCCATAGAGGGAGACATTGGGCTAATGAATGCCATTCTCAAACCACCATAGAGGGTACTTCATTATCAAAAAAAAGGACAAGAACCAGGTGTTTACCCACAGTATCGTGGAGAAAGGCATCAGGCTCTATTGCCAAAAAACGGAAAGGGGGCCCAATGTTCTGGGGACTGCGACCACAAATATACGGGGCACTGGAGGAACATTGAAACACCATGAAGGAACCCAGCAACACCATCAGGGGAGTTCCCAGGACACATTATCCATGAGATCTCTCATCAGACAAATCAGAGGGAGTACGGGGTTGGATATCTGCACCTCCACCAGAGCAGTACTAACTCCAGAGATGGGAGTTCAAATCATTCCCACAGGGGTAAAAGGACCTCTTCCCCAAGGAACAGTAGGTTTATTGTTAGCATGCAGTTCTTCTACTCAAAAAGGACTTTTGACAAGTTCTGTAGTAATTTATCCCTATTATGAAGGTGAAATAAAAATTATAGCTAGTTCTCCAAAGGGTATATCAGTAATTTCACTAGGAGATAGAATAGCACAGTTATTAATAATACCCAGCCTACAGAATAAATTTTCCAGTAGTACTATAGAAAGAGGTTCCAGGGGATTAGGCTCCACAGGTGTAGATTGGGCTATGCTGTCTTGAAATTTAGATTCTTGCCCCATGCTAAAAATAATATTCAAGGACATGAATTTAATGGACTACTTGATACAGGTACAGACTTTAGCATCATCTCTAGTCAAGAATGGCCAAAACATTGGCCATTACAACAAGCCACTCAAACGCTTCAAGGCCTAGGAGTGGCCACTAATCCCCATAGAAGTGCAATGGTATTGGATTGGTAGGATCCTGAAGGATGTGAGGGAACTATACAGCCATATGTATTGGATCATTTTCCTATAAATTTATGGGGACGAGGTGTCCTAATTAAATTAGGTTTGACATAAACAAATAATATCAATCGAAATGTGCCCACTATTAGGGCTAGACATGGTTTTAGGAAAGAAAAAAGATTAGGAGAACAAAAACAAGGTATAGCAGCACCAGTACAAATAGACCAAGAAATAGATAGACATGGATTGGGTTTTCAGAAAGGGTCACTGAGACAAAAAAAAAAATTACTTGGAAATCAGAAAGACCAGTATGGATTCCTCAGTGGCCCCTGACTAAAGAAAAGATACAAGCAGCCCATGACCTGGTAAAACAACAATTAGTGGACAGACATATACAACCTTCAGTATCTCCCTATAATACTCCCATTTTTTTCATTTAAAAGAAATCTGGTAAATGGAGATTATTGCAAGATTGAAGAGCCATTAATAATGAGATGGTTATTATGAAAACTGCTCAATCAGGGATTCCCCAATTGACTGCTTTGCCAAAAACCTGGCATGTTTTAGCTATAGATATTAAAGATTGTTTTTTTTTTCAATTCCAATTCATCCAGAGGATAGTCCACGTTTTGCATTTACTATCCCTGCACTGAATCATGAAGGTCCTGATCAGAGATATGAGTGGAAAGTACTCCCTCAAGGGATGGATAACCGCCCAACTATGTGTCAAATTTATGCTAACAAAGCAATCCAGCCACTTAGAAATCAAAATCCTGAACTACAAATATTTCACTATATGGATGATGTATTGTTAGCACACAAAGATAAAAACACATTGCTAGAATGTTATGCCACACTTACAAACTTATTAAAAAATTATAATCTAGAGATAGCAATAGATAAATTACAACTAAATTTTCCAATTAATCATTTAGAAGTTCTATTATCCTCAACCATTGTTCGTCCCCCCAAAATTCCAATACGAGTAGATCAACTCAAATCACTTAACGACTTTCAAAAGTTATTAGGAGACATAATTTGGATAAGGCCTTATCTAGGCATACCAACAGGAGAGTTGGGACCTTTATTTCATAGCCTAAAAGGTCCATCAGATCCAAATTCATCCCGAATGTTAATGCCTGAAGCAAGATAGACATTAAAATTATTGAAACATATAGGGAAAATATGCATTTGGATAGAATTGATATAAGTTTGCCTTTATTATTTATTGTAATACCAATAAAAAATATTTCTACAGGAGTATTTTGTCAAGAAGGTCCATTATTGTAGATACATTTAACTTATTCTTTAAACACTATTCTTACTAGGTATCCTGAGGCTGTAGGACAATTAATACTCAAAGGAATAAAAGCAGCAAAGGGAGTGTTTGGAATTTCTCCTAATAAAATTATTACTCCATATACTTTGGATCAAATTGATGAGTTAGCTAATGAGTTAAATACTTGGGCAATAATCATATGTAAATCTAATGTTTCATTTGATAATCACTTACCATCTAATCCTTTGTTGTCTTTTTGGTCTTCGCATCCTGTAGTTTTTCCAAAAATGACAATAAAGACACCTATCATGAATACTCCAAATATATTCACTCATGGGTCAAATAATGGTACAGCAGCAGTAGTTACCCCTGATCAAACTTTTACATTTTTAGTACCCAAAATATCAGCTCAAAAGATAGAGCTTAAGGCAGTATTACAATCTTTTGTGATGTTTAAAGATTCTGTATTTAATTTATTTTCTGATAGTCAGTATATAGTTAATGCTATAGTATCCCTTGAAGATGCTGGTAGGATTTCCTTTCCTCTACTGTTTTCTCTTTGCTTTCAACTATACAAAGTCTAATCTGGGACAGAAAAGATCCATTCTTTATAGGACATATCAGAGCACATACAGGATTGCCTGGAGACTTTAGTTTGGGCAATGATTTAGCAGATAAAACTACACATGACATACATATATTCTCTACACTAGAAGAAGCTACAAATTTTCATAAAAGGTTCCATGTCAATGCTAATACTTTACAAACGCATTTTAAAATAACTAAGGAGCAAGCTAGACAAATAATAAAACAATGTCAAAATTGTGTGACTTTTTACCACAAGTTAATCTTGGAGTCAATCCTAGAGGACTGATACCTAACCATATTTGGCAGATCGACGTCACACACTTGCCAGAATTTGGAAAATTAAGATATTTGCATATTACAATTGATACTTCTTCTGGATTTTTGATGGGCTCCGTTTATTCTGGAGAAAAAACTAAAGATATTATAGCTCATTGCTTACAAAATTTTGCCACTGTGTGCGTTCCAAAACAGTTAACAACAGATAATGGTCCTGGTTATACTTCTACCTCTTTAAAACAATTTTGCTCATCATTTGGCTTTACTCATATAACAGGAATCCCATACAATCCACAGGGACTAGGCATAGTTGAAAGAGCTCATTAAACTATTAAAATGTACTTATTAAAGCAAAAAGAGGAAATTGGAAAGGGGTATATATCCCCCAAAGTTAAACTTAAATAACCCTTTTTACTCTAAACTTTTTAAATTTGGATTCCTCAGGGCTAGTGCTGAAGAAAGGCATATGTGTCCAAAAAAAATGTACATAAGCCTAAGGTACTTTGGAAGGGTATTCTAACAGGACAATGGAAAGATCCTGAGTCAGTGATTGTCTGGAGTCAGGGTTCTGTTTGTGTGTTTCCACAGGGAGAACAGCAGCCAATTCGGATTCCAGAGATACTAACCAAAGCGATTTCTAAAGACCAAAAAGTAGATGATTTGACTCAAATCCATAACAGCTGATATCCAGAGCTCCAGCTTGGCTATTCTTACATCTGGGACAGTGATTAACCAAGAAGCTTTTTTCAATATCTATTTTATTTTTGCCCTTTCCCACATCATGAAATTCTATTTTATTTTTTGAGCTCATACAGACCTAGGTTAATGTTTTTCACATCAGTTTTACTTTTTGACTGTGGAGTTTTTAAACATTGCAATGGAGATTTCACCCGTGTAAAGCTACAAGACCTTTACTATTGTCTTATGTGTTGAATGTTATGTGTGCATACTTGTCTTTTGTGTTGTATGTGTGTATGTGTATTTGTCCATATATCATATATGAGAAGCACTCATGAAAACATGGATCCAAATTTTTTTATATTCACGTGATTTAAATGGTTTAATTTAAATTGGGTAAACAGCTGTTGAGGATTGTTTTAATATATAAACAAAAAAGGAGGTTAACATATCTGTTTGTTTACTTTCACCTTTCCTTTTCATTATATTTAATAATTCAGTTCAGGATAAGGTAAATTGTTCAGAAAATTGCTTTCTTAGTGTCTGTTGGAATGTTACATAATTTTTTTTTTAGCCATCGTTGCCAGAATTCCTATCCAAGTGCTGGTGAAGACAAAAATAAAACCAAACTACAACTTCTTTGATAGTTATCACAACAAACTATATAAACTGATGCATCAATGAATAATAATTCAACAAGTAATGCTCAATCAAGGAGTCAATTTCCTTTGGGAGGAAATGGACATATTGATGGATTCCTCTGCTTTGAACTGCTTGCAGAACTTGCCTGGACTATGTATCACTTGTATACATTGTGAACTATCTGTTGGTGCAGTGAATTGTGGTAGTGCTAGAGTATCTTTGCTGATGGTGTCACCATTGTTACAATTTTTCCAAAGAAGCCGTTAATTGCCTTGGTGTTGTGGCATTTCTGTATCCTCCTCCCTTCTGCTAGTGATGGTTTAAAATTTGGGGGCCAACAGAGGTGAGGTAAAGAACCTCACCCCCTCCCGCCCCACTGGTGCAAAGGCCTATCCACCAGTATGGCTGTATGCTGGACCGGTAGTCAGTGACGGATAAGATCCAATTGCAGTGGTACCAACCTAAGACAGGAGGCTGACGTCTTGAGGTCAGCTCATCTATGACGGGTAAGGACCATATGTAGTATTGGAAAGCCAAAAAGGCACAGTCCCTAAGCCACATTAATTGTTGTTTAATTAAACAGAAGGGGGATAGATGTTGAGGGCCACAGCTGAGTAGGGATGAAGCATGGCATTTTTTTCCAGAAGTAGTGGTTGAGGGGTGATGCCAGCGAGTTCTGGCAGAGTTCCCGTTAAATTCCAATTGGGCTCTTGCGGGATTCCTGAAGAGTTCCTATTGGTTGGGGAAGTGCCGTAGGAGGGATTTCCTGTGTGTGATTCCTGGAGGAGCCACTTGGCATTTGGCAGATTTCCCTAGAGCGTGTGTGGAGTGTTCTGGTGGAGTTCAGAAATAAAGTTTGTTCCTGCTTCACTTGCTGTGATTTGTGCCCAGCCACACTCCTAGCGCTGCACCATAGCATACAAGGACCCCTGAAACCCAGGTTAGATGGGCCTCCATCCCTCAGAGCTGGGGAGTCCCCTCAACCTATGGTGCAGTGGCATAGGAACTCCCCCTGACATCCTAGTTGGACAGGCCTCCCCCACTCAGAGTGGGGGAGTCCCCTGGACCAAGGGTGGGTCTCACCCACTCAGAAGTGGGGAGTCCTCTGGACCAAGGGCATGGTATAAGAACTCCCCCTAACACCATGGTAAGATAGCCCTCCCATTCTCAAAACTAGGGACTTCCTTCAACAGAGGGCATGGTGGCATAGGACCTACCCCCAACACCCTGGTTATATGGGACTGCCCCCCTCAGAAGGGGGAGTCCCCTTGACCAAGGGCAGGTGGCAAATGAGCTCCCCACAACATCCAGGTTAGACGGGCCTCTCCCCCTCAAAGTGGGGGGTTCCCTGGACCCGTGGGAGGGGTGGCATACAAGATCCCCCCGACACCCAGGTTAGATGAGCCTTCCTCACTCAGAGGAGGAGAGTCCCCTCAACTTAGGGTGCATGGCATATGAGCTCTCCCACACACATACCCAGGTTATATAGGCCTCCTTTCTTCATAGTAAGGGAGTCCCCTAGATGGAAGACGCAGTGGCATTCGAGCTCCACCAGACACCCAGGTTAGACGGGCTTTGCTCCCTCAGAGGAAGGGAGTCCCATCGACCGAGGGTGGGTGGCATACTAGCTCCGCTGAACACCCAGGTTAGATAGGCCTGCTTCCCTCAGAGGGGGGGTTGGTTCCCTGGATGAATGGCACCTTGGCATACAAAAACCCCTGCAACCCAGGTTAGACGGGCCTCTATCCCTCATAGTGGGGGAGTCCCCTCAACCGAGGGTGTGGGGCATGCAAGCTCCCACCAACACCATAGTTATATGGGTCTCACTCCCTTGGAAGGGGGGCTTCACCTCAACCGAGGGCCAGTGGTATATGAGCTCCTCCCAGCACTATGGTTAGACGGGCCTCCACTCCTCAGAGAATGGGAGTCCCCTCGACGGAGGACGCTGTGGCATACAAGCTCCCCTGGACACTCAGGTTAGACGGGCTTGCTTCCCTGGGGGGAGGGGGGTTAGTCCTCTGGACCAAGGGCGCAAGGCACAGGAGCTCCCCCTGACACCCAGGTTAGTTGGAGCTTTCCCTCTCAGATGGGGGAGTCCCCTCAACCGAGGCTGCAGGGCATATGAGCTCCATCCGACACCCAGGTTAGATGGGCTTCTCTTTCTCAGATGGGGGGAATCCCCTCAACTGAGGGCGCCAAAGCATATGAGCTCCTCCAACACCCATGTTAGATGGGCCTCCCCGCCCTCTGAGATGGGGAGTCCTCTTGGCCAAGGGCACGGTAGCATATGAGCTCCCCCCATACCCAGGATAGACAGGCCTCCAACCCTCAGAGGAAGGAAGTCCCCTCCACCAAGGGCACGTGGCATATGAGCTCCCCCCCAGAACATCATGATTAGATGGTCCCTCCCCTCAAAGGGGGCAAGTCCCTTTGACCAATGGCACAATGGCATACAAACTCCCCCTGACATCATGGTTGGACAGGCCTCCCCCAGTCTGAGTGGGGGAGTCCCCTCAACCAAGGGTGCAGTGGCATTTGAGCTCACCCCAACAACCAGGTTAGAGGGGCCTCCCCCCCTCCAGGGCATGGTGGCATTCGAGCTCCCCACAACACCATGTTTAGATGGGCCTTCCAACCTCAGAGCATGGGAGTCTCCTGGATGGAAGGCACGGTGGCATAAGAGCACCCCCAAACCCCCAGGTTAGACGGGCCTCCCTCCTTCAGAGAGTTGGAGTCTCTTCGACAGAGGGTACGGTATGGTGGCATATGAGCTCCCCTGACACCAAGGTTAGACGGGCCTCTCCTCCTAAGAAAGGGGAGTCCCCTCTACAGAGGATGCAGTAGCATACTAGCTTCCCCTGACACCGTGGTTAGACAGGCCTCCCCCCTCAGAGAGGGGAAGTCCCCTTGAACAATGGCAGAGTGGCATACCAGTTCTCCCTGACACCATGGTTAGACGACCTCCCCTCTCAAAGGGGGGGAATCCCCACTACCGAGACAGTGGTGGCATAAGAGCTCCCCCCGACACCCAAGTAAGACGGGCCTCCCCCCCATAGTGGGGGAGTCAGCTCGATCAAGTGCGCAGTGGCATAAGAGCTCCCCTGACAGCCAGGTTAGATGGGCCTCCCCCTGTCAGAAGAGGCAAGTCCCCTTGACTGAGGGCACAGAGGCAATCGAGGTCCCCCGACACCCAAGTTAGATGGACCTCCCCCCTCAAACAGGGGGAGTCCCCTCGATCGAGGGTGCATGGCATATGAGGTCCCCCAACACCATGGTTAAATGGGCCTCCCCCCTTTGGGGGGGATCCCCTCGCCCCAGAGCTTGGTGGCATTGGAGCTTCCCCTGACATCCAGGTTAGACAGAGTGCCCCCCTCAGAGTGGGGAGCCTCCTCTACCCTGTGTGTGGTGGTATATGCCCTCCAC